>NW_027637149.1:0-12500 GCF_951216825.1 Electrona antarctica | reverse complement strand
ATCTGAATTCACTTCACGTGTGGCCTCGGTACCCAGGCTTTCATTTTCGTCGGCGCAAAAAATGAAAGCATGGAGGAACGCATTGGCCGCTCTGGGCTAGAAGTGGGAGTCAACCCTTCTGGGTGGGCGTCGCGCCAAATGACGTGACGTAGCGCTGCACTAGGGGGGGAGAGGAGGGGCCGGGGGTGACAGACAGATCGGTGAGATCCAATCAGGGCGTGCGCAAATCTCTGCCGCGACCCGCCCCCTCTAGACCAGAAACCTAACGCATTAGCTCAGGCTACTTCACGTGTGGAAAAAGTGTGTGCGATTAAATACTATAAAGTTGACCTGACAGGATTAAATACTATAACGTTGACCTGACAGATTAAATACTATAACGTTGACCTGACAGATTAAATACTATAAAGTTGACCTGACAGATTAAATACTATAAAGTTGACCTGACAGGATTAAATACTATAAAGTTGACCTGACAGATTAAATACTATAAAGTTGACCTGACAGATTAAATACTATAAAGTTGACTTGACAGATTAAATACTATAAAGTTGACCTGACAGATTAAATACTATAAAGTTGACCTGACAGATTAAATACTATAAAGTTGACCTGACAGATTAAATACTATAAAGTTGACCTGACAGATTAAATACTATAAAGTTGACCTGACAGATTAAATACTATAAAGTTGACCTGACAGATTAAATATTATAAAGTTGACCTGACAGATTAAATACTATAAAGTTGACTTGACAGATTAAATACTATAAAATTGACTTGACAGATTAAATACTATAAAGTTGACCTGACAGATTAAATACTATAAAGTTGACCTGACAGATTAAATACTATAACGTTGACCTGACAGATTAAATACTATAAAGTTGACCTGACAGATTAAATACTATAAAGTTGACCTGACAGATTAAATACTATAAAGTTGACCTGACAGATTAAATACTATAACGTTGACCTGACAGGATTAAATACTATAAAGTTGACCTGAGCATGTTGGTGAAAAGTCATTTGAATTCTCAGCATGTATTTGTCCTCGGTGAATAGGTGAATAGGTGAGACGGTGAATAGGTACAACGCTTATATCATTGTAGCAGTGGTTTTCAACCTTTTTCACATCGAGGCCCACTATTTATTCTGCATTTGATCCACGGACCACCATCTGATGACATTTAGCCTCTCAGAAAGACCCAAAACTAAAGAATATGTTGTTGTCGTTTACTGATTTTGTCCACAATTCCATGCTGTTGGCATACATTGATCAAAATAACAATTATTCTATATTCTCTAATTGTGTAGACTTCTTGTAAATTAAGTAATGCAGATGCTTAACAGTAATGTAACTCTTGAGAGCGTGAAATGAAACCAAATGGACCTGGTTTCATTTCACGCTCTCAAGAGTTAAAGATCTACTATAAGGGTCCATTTGGTTACCAACTCTCCATCATTTAGCTGGGGACCACCTGGAACCCCCTCAAGGACCACTGGTTGAAAACCACTGGACAATAGATGAAATGCGGTGTTCAGCCATAGGGATGATAACTGTTGCATGTGTTTTGATAGCTGACCAATCGGAATTCAGTTCACTTAGACAAAGAAACAAAGCAGAACAAATCGGTAGAAATCATCAATGGATAAGCTATAGCTTAAGCACATGAAGCCTATTATAGCATCCCTATTCTGGACGTGTCATAGTAGTAGGCAATCCTTCTGTGAAAACAGGCAGACATTCTGTGTTGTGAGGGACTCTTGGGACCCAAGAAATCCATTAGGAATTAACCACGTTAAGCAAGCCCAATTTCTGAAAATGTATGAATATTTCACATTTTTTGGGGGGGGGGAAATGTGTTACATTTCAAATGTACTTTGTAATTTGTACTTTTGAATGCGTTGTCCAGCACTGGTCACATCACATAGTGACATGTATATACTCTGTGCCTCTGTGGCGCGTACGTACGTCACATCACATGGTGACGGACAAAGTCTGGGTTGTTGAGTGAGAGGCGGGGAGTAGGAGGAGAGGTGAAGGGAGAGAGAAGAGAAATGTCCTTTTGCTCTCTATCTTTCATTCTCTCTCTGTCTTGTCTGTGGGAACTGTCCCCAGCTATGGCTACTGTAGAATGCTGCCATTATGTCCTCAGACCTTGTGAGGAGCATTCACTCCCAAAGGCCATTGCTGCGTGCGTGTGTGCGTGCGTGTGTGCGTGCGTGCGTGCGTGCGTGCGTGCGTGCGTGCGTGCGTGCGTGCGTGCGTGCGTGCGTGCGTGCGCGCGGTTGAGTGTCTGGGTGGCACATGTAACTTTCAGTTACTGTGTGTGTGTGTGTGTGTGTGTGTGTGTGTGTGTGTGTGTGTGTGTGTGTGTGTGTGTGTGTGTGTGTGTGTGTGTGTGTGTGTGTGTGTGTGTGTGTGTGTGTGTGTGTGTGTGTGTGTGTGTGTGTGTGTGTGTGTGTCCAGGACAGTGTGTGGGCTCAGACTGACGCATCTCTGTTGTTATCGCTCATCAAAGCCCAGCGTCACTGCGAGGGGAAGCGCTGGGAGTGGAATTCAAGTGGGAACCTTTGAAAGAGAAACGGAGACAGGGAGCGAGAACGGGGGCGGACGAGAAGCACGAGGTGATAGAGGGAACTTTCACATCAGCTGGCTGTCTGACCCCCTTTCAATTCTGTCACATTCTCTCTCTCTCTCTCTCTCTCTATCTCTCTCTCTCTCTCTCTCTCTCTCTCTCTCTCTGGCGCATTCTTTCACTTTTACTTTCTCTTGTCTTTTTCCACTCTTGCTAATTTTTACCCACCACCCACATTTTTTCACTGTATTTTACGTCTTAATCTATCTCTCATTGGTTCCCAGACCTTTTAGATCAAGACACAACAGAGAACCCGTAGCCAAACTAGTGAAAATAGTCGATCTACAAGCTGATAGAACGGCTATAGAGCACCGAAGTCTGACGTCAATATCGGCAGAGGGCGTAACTCCACAGGTTCATGTACTTTTTATTTGCATTGTAATCCCCATAGGGGGATTTTAGATCGCCTCAAATAAGTTCTGTTTTTGAAAAAAACGCTATTGTTACTGCTACTGAATTAGTTAAATTTTCGCTAGAAACAGACTGTATGAGTGACTGACTGTCACAAACGATACAGAGACACGTCCCTGACAATAACGCCGAGACAGCTTGTTTATTTTTGGACCACAATGATTAAATGGTTTTAAGATGACCCCATGAGAAATTACTTCCGTGAACCGGGCAGAACCAGAACCAAACATTTGTTTTCTAATTTATGTAATTTCTTTGATTTGTCTTTTATTTCTTCACGAAATTACTGACAAAATCTTCTCATTTTGGGAATGTATTTTGAAATAGGTTTGAAATAATTATAATAAAAATAAAAAATAAACGTAGGAAACCAAAAATAGAGGGACCCATAAAAACGTGTGCACGGGAAACGGGGATCTATCTGATTCCCTCTCTCTCTCTCTCTCTCTCTCTCTCTCCCTTTCACTTTCTGCCTTTCTGTCTGTCTCTCTCTCCATCTCTCTCTCTCTCTCGCTCTCGCTCTCGCTCTCTCTCTCTCTCTCTCTCTCTCTCTCTCTCTCTCCCTTTCACTTTCTGCCTTTCTGTCTGTCTCTCGCTCTCGCTCTCTCTCTCTCTCTCTCTCTCTCTCTCTCTCTCTCTCCCTTTCACTTTCTGCCTTTCTGTCTGTCTCTCTCTCTCTCTCTCTCTCTCTCTCTCTCTCTCTCTCTCTCTCTCTCTCTCTCTGCTCTCCACCTCTAATCTCTGTCTCTCTCCCATTGGCCATTCCCACCACATTCTCAGGGGTCGCCCAACAAAAGAAGGAGGGCGGACAGACCGACACTTGCTGAGTCTGTCATATGAGTTTCCTCGCACACATAGCCTATACTCAAGCGCTTACACACACACACACACACACACACACACACACACACACACACACACACACACACACACACACACACACACACACACACACACACACACACACACACACACACCCCGTAGTCATTGTCTGTCATGAAAGCAGTGAGTCCATTAAGGCAGGAGGAGTGAATGCAGAGGGCTGGCCTGGTCAAGCGCTGCATGGTGATAATAACATGACGACCCGCATGGCGTTGCCAGGGAGACCAACAAGGAAGGGGGGGGGGAGTTGTGTGGTCCAGCTCCTCAAAAATGTTTTAACAGGTCAGACAAATAAGAGATAGGCAGTAGGTGTGTGTGCGTGTGTGTGCGTGTGTGTGCGTGTGTGTGCGTGCGTGTGCGTGTCACAGAGATGGAGGCATATACACACATACACTGCAGTTTTGGCTGCATGTGACGCTTGGTGTCACAAGGGGGCGTATTTCTTATGTGGCAGAACACACATCCATCACACATGCTGCATTCAACAAAACTACAACTCCCATGATCACCTTCTTCGTCATTCCATTAAATGTACATCTACCAAACACATCGACTTACTCTGTGTCTCCAGACAGCATGAAGAACACAGCAAAAAAAGTACATTAACCAAATGTGAAAATATAGCACTATCTATAAGCTCTGAGCTTAGATATATTTAACAACCATTATTGTTTGAAAAAGTGTACATGAGCATGTGCACAAAAAGGTCAGGGTTCTGCTTCAGGGTAATTCATCACACCCTGAAGAAGCTGCAATCTGACACGTGTATATAGGTGTATTTTTAATGTTTCTATAAAGAACTGCTTTAGTTTTCATTCTTGCATAGTGAATAATAGACAAACTTCTCGGCTATCCAGCCTTCATCAGTGATGAAGGCTGGATAGCCTAAACGTTTGTCTATTTTTCACTATGCAAAAAAAAAAACTAAAGCAGTTCTTGGTGTGTGTGGAGCCATCACCGTTATTTCTATTGCATGATTTGAACGGGTAACGCACCATGAGTCAGAGTGTGGTGGTCACAAAGAAAAGTGATCTAAATGTTTCTAGAAATTAAATAAAGGCCTTTGACTTCTGAAACCTCTGAGTGCAGGTCTGGACCTGGATCTGTTACGGCCTTTGGTCATAATGTCCTTTATTCTATGATTCCATGAGCACCGGTATAGTTTCAGGGATACCAATAACACTCAAGGTGATTGAGAGAAAGTAGAGAAACGGCAGTATAGACATTGGGCAGGAGTGGCTGGGGGAGTTGGAGAGTAGGGGCTAGACCCATAGGCACCCCCACCCCCCTTCACACGCACACACACACGCACACACACACGCACACACACACACGCACACGCACACACGCGCGCACGCACACACACAGTTGCATGATGAGGAGAAATGCCGGAATGCCCCAGAGAGGCGGACTGCCAGTCCAGTCTGAGACATGACCCGTAGAGAGAGAGAGAGAGAGAGAGAGAGAGAGAGAGAGAGATGGAGGGGCAGGAAGGAGAAGAAGGGACAGATAGACAGACGGAGAGAGACGGGTAGACAGCAAGAGGAAGGCAGTGAGAGACGGAGAGAGGCTGGCCCCCGCCAACCCAAGGTCATGTGAAAAGAGATCCCTCTCCCCAACCCACCCACCCATCCGTCCATCTATCCCTCCATCACTCGGGCCCCCCTTTGAATATTTCAGGCAGACAAAACATTTGAAAACTGTCAGTGAAAAAGAAAAAAGAAAAAAGAGAGAAGAAACAGTGGGAGGAGGGAGAGAGGGAGGGTGAAGGAATGGAGCAAGGCATGATGGACCAGAGGGAGAGATGGAGGAATAGGTGTGTGTGTGTGTGTGTGTGTGTGTGTGTGTGTGTGTGTGTGTGTGTGTGTGTGTGTGTGTGTGTGTGTGTGTGTGTGTGTGTGTGTGTGTGTGTGTGTGTGTGTGTGTGTGTGTGTGTGTGTGTGTGTGTGTGTGTGTGTGTGTGTGTGTGTGTGTGTGGGGGGTCTTTAGCAAGCCTTCAGCCACAGAGTGGTAAGTGACGTGTGCCTTGTGTTGGGGGCTGCACTGTGCCTCAATCTGTCTTTGTACTTATACTCAAGGATAGGATCTCATTTAGGAAAAATCACACTTGTGTGAAGTGTATAGGGCGCTCTTATCATCATACATCATCATCATACATCCTCACATTCCGGCCAATGACAAATTGGCGTCTTCAATTTTCTGCCCTCACTTTTTATCCTCAATTATGTACTGTACTGATCAGCTCATCGCTATGGGGTGAGCAGCCGATCAAATCATCGCTAAAATTCACACGCACGGCCCGGATGGTTAGCTCAACAGTCTGGGCACCTATAGGCTGCTGAGCTAGCCTGACGGCGTGCCGCGGGTTCGACTCCCGATCCCGACGGCCTTTGCCGCCTGTCTTCCCCCCCCATATCTCTCTCCCCATTTCCTGTCAGTCTACTTTCAACCTATCAATAAAAAGGCAGAAAAAGCCAAAAAATGTACTTAAAAAAAAGAAATCACACGCACACACAACGCTGGGCATAGGAGGCTATAGCACCCCTCAAAGAAAATATGGATATAAGAGGTTTCTGCCCTATCAACGATATATTATAGTTTTTGTATATATTGTATATTGCAAAGATAAAGTGAGCCGGTTACAAAACCCTGAGGCACACCTGGACTTGTCTCATGGCACACTGACCTACAGTAAAGGCTATATATAGGTAGTCATTATTATGACTTGTATTATTTATAAAAATCACACATGCATGTTTGTGGACATCCCTACTGTACATACTGTACCCATATATCTGGTTCAGTATTCTGGCTGTTTGCCATCCATGCATGAGTTCTATGTGAATAAAATAAGAAATCCCAAACCAAAAGTATAGTAGAGAAGGAATGGGTATAACTTGCTTTCCGCGACTGTGTGTGTTGGCTTTCTATTTCTCTGTACAGTAAAGCACTCTTGCGACCGTGGAACACCAGAGAATAAAAGGGTTTGAAATAGTTGTAGTCTTGTCAGTGGCTCAGCGTAACCGCTGTGTCTATTGTTTGTGCTTTTCTTGTACTATCTAGAGGTCAAGTGGAAAAATGGACAGTGCATTTGTACCCCAGCTTGTTTTTGTTGAACAAGAATTGTCTTCCCTGTGATTGTGAAAGGCTTGAATTTGCGTCGTCTGACAGAGGTTGTTGTCTTGGTCTCACCACACATGTAGAGTATGTTTATCTACCACATTCTGTGGATACGTACTTGGCACGACAGTTTTCTTTGACTTACTCATTCGGTGTCTCTCTGTCTCTCTCTCTCTCTCTCTCTCTCTCTGTCTCTCTCTGTCTCTCTCTTCTTCTCTCTCTCTCTCTCTCTCTCTTTCTTCTCTCTCTCTCTCTCTCTCTCTCTCTCTCTCTCTCTCTCTCTCTCTCCTCTCTCTCTCTCTCTGTCTCTCTCTGTCTCTCTCTCTCTCTCTCTCTCTCTCTCTCTCTCTTCTCTTCCTTCCTCATGCCATAACAGACTCTGCTCTGTTCTGTATCGTTGCTGTCAGGAAGAAACCATATAAGATGTATTTTGGTGCTGTTTTTCGTGGTACCCTACTTGATCATACTACAAGCGTCACACGAACGCATCAAAGGTTTACTTTGCACTACTTTTGCATTTGATTCCTGAAAAGTAACAGTTTTGGACATAATATGCAGGTTTCCACCGACAGAGACCATCGTATGTATTGACCAGTAAAGAAAATACTGCTATAGATTCCTGTAATATTATGTCCTGCTGGTTCTTGTCAGTGAAATGTCCTCAGGATAGTGGCCACAGTTCAGAGCACCCCCTCACCACCATCATCATCTGACTAAGAGACAACGCTAAATTAATGCTGAGTCCATCGATTTGGGGAAATTGATCCAGGAACGACACCTTCAGAGATCCCTGGATAGATGTCCGTCAATAAGACACTGTGTGTGTGTGTGTGTGTGTGTGTTGTGTGTGTGTGTGTGTGTGTGTGTGTGTGTGTGTGTGTGTGTGTGTGTGTGTGTGTGTGTGTGTGTGTGTGTGTGTGTGTGTGTTGTGTGTGTACACCTATGTTTTTGTCCTGTCTGTACAAAATCATGATTGTTTTGAAAGGTTAAAACACCCGGTTATAATGATCATCCTATGCCTTCATCAACGAATAGCATAATTATTGTGTTACAATAATTGATCTTATGCCTTCATGAATGGATAACTCATTATGGTGATTTCTATATGTCAGGATGGAACTGAAGTTTAATTATTCAGACTTGTTTATTTCAGTCAGTAATGCCAGAGCATTTCCAAATAATGTTTTTTTGACTATATCCGTCGACGATGAAGGCTTAACCCATTTAGGCCTGACGTCGAAATTACAGTTTTCTGAAATACTCATGTTTCTATATCAGTGGTGCTCAATATTTCCCCCAAAAATGATCTGTAATTGGTCGCCGACACACATCTGAAAATATGTAGTTCCAAGGAAGCAAAAAAACGTTCGCTCTGAAAGAATATATATTCAAAGGTTTGCACCACATTTTCAAGACTTTTCAAAAATATTCAAATATATATTATTAATATTATTCAATAGCTAAAGTATAACATCATGCTAGAAACACCAAAAGGGGTTCCCGCCCAGAATGGCTTAACTGGCCCGTTCAAACTACAACATGCTCACTGTCAAGTGCCGCCATAGTGACAGCTTGGGGGGCAACATCGGACCAGTCCGTCAACGGTTTGAACGTAACAGGAGCCCCCCCCCTCGTCACCTCGTTCTAGACAATGGTATCGTCCCCCCCCCCCCCCCCCCCCCCACACTGGAATGCAGAAGTGGCGTTCTCCCTCCCAACTCATAACAGGCTGGCGAGGCTGCATGCTAAAAAAAAAAACACTTAAAAACAAGGCAGGCGCGCCGTCTGAAGCAGACTTGAGCCCCGTGAGGCACCCATCGAGTGAGTGAGCCGTCAGGAGAGAGAGAGTAGCTTCACCCATCGAGTGAGTGAGCCGTCAGGAGAGAGAGAGTAGCTTCACCCATCGAGTGAGTGAGCCGTCAGGAGAGAGAGAGTAGCTTCACCCACCGAGTGATGAGCCGTCAGGAGAGAGAGAGTAGCTTCACCCATCGAGTGAGAGAGCCGTCAGGAGAGATAGAGTAGCTTCACCCATCGAGTGAGTGAGCCGTCAGGAGAGAGAGAGTAGCTTCACCCACCGAGTGATGAGCCGTCAGGAGAGAGAGAGTAGCTTCACCCACAGAGTGTGTGAGCCGACAGGAGAGAGAGAGTAGCTTCACCCACAGAGTGTGTGAGCCGACAGGAGAGAGAGAGTAGCTTCACCCACAGAGTGTGTGAGCCGACAGGAGAGAGAGAGTAGCTTCACCCACAGAGTGTGTGAGCCGACAGGAGAGAGAGAGTAGCTTCACCCACAGAGTGTGTGAGCCGACAGGAGAGAGAGAGTAGCTTCACCCACAGCCGTCAGGAGAGAGAGAGTAGCTTCACCCACAGAGTGTGTGAGCCGACAGGAGAGAGAGAGTAGCTTCACCCACAGAGTGTGTGAGCCGTCAGGAGAGAGAGAGTAGCTTCACCCACAGAGTGTCTGAGCCGTCAGGAGAGAGAGAGTAGCTTCACCCACAGAGTGTGTGAGCCGACAGGAGAGAGAGAGTAGCTTCACCCACAGAGTGATGAGCCGTCAGGAGAGAGAGAGTAGCTTCACCCACAGAGTGATGAGCCGTCAGGAGAGAGAGAGTAGCTTCACCCACAGAGTGATGAGCCGTCAGGAGAGAGAGAGTAGCTTCACCCACAGAGTGTGTGAGCCGACAGGAGAGAGAGAGTAGCTTCACCCACAGAGTGATGAGCCGTCAGGAGAGAGAGAGTAGCTTCACCCACAGAGTGTGTGAGCCGTCAGGAGAGAGAGAGTAGCTTCACCCACAGAGTGTGTGAGCCGACAGGAGAGAGAGAGTAGCTTCACCCACAGAGTGTGTGAGCCGTCAGGAGAGAGAGAGTAGCTTCACCCACAGAGTGTGTGAGCCGACAGGAGAGAGAGAGTAGCTTCACCCACAGAGTGTGTGAGCCGACAGGAGAGAGAGAGTAGCTTCACCCACAGAGTGTGTGAGCCGTCAGGAGAGAGAGAGGGTATAGCTTCAGCTGACTCAGTGCTGTTCTCTTCATGTTGTATACTGTATGCCAGTGGTTCCCAAACTGTGGTGCGCGAGCGCCTTCTAGGGGGTGTGTGACATGACAAGGCTAATGGTGGTGTTATACGGTTTTATTTTAAATATATTAACATATGCCAATGTATGGAAAGTATATGCAGAATATGGCCTTTGCAGTATTGGGCCGCGGACGCCCATCTGAAAATCTGTTTTGTGCCACTGATCCCAGAAGAGAATATTTATGTTAAAACGAAATTCACAAGTATTCAAAAAAAATTCCAAACATATAATAGATGCGTTGCGAGCTTGTAGATCTGCTATTTTTGAATAGCCAACGTATAAATGGATAAAGAGGTTAAGACGTCGCTGCACTGAAAGCGCTACCACGCCACGTCGCACCCCAAAACTCACAAACAAAAAAAACAGACTTTCTATTCAGCTCCCCATCCCCTCACCCCATCCCCTCACCCCCTCCCCTCACCCCCTCACCCCACCCCCTCACCCCATCCCCTCACCCCATCCCCTCACCCCCCTCACCCCCTCACCCCACCCCCTCACCCCATCCCCTCACCCCATCCCCTCACCCCCTCACCCCCTCACCCCACCCCCTCACCCCATCCCCTCACCCCATCCCCTCACCCCATCCCCTCTCTTCCTTCTCATCCGTCCACTCCTCCACCTTTACAATCCCCCCCCCCCCCCCCCTCTCTCTCTCTCTCTCTCCCCCTCCCCCTGGGTGAACAACAGTACAGTGTATTGAGTGCAGTCTTAATCTTCATTACAGGGCATTAGTCCTCCAGGGAGGCCCTGTCTCGTCTCCCTGCAGAGCAGCCTGGCACTGTCCCGCCCTGCACGGGACGTCCCACCGCGGCACGGCACAGCAGCAGACACCCTGACACACACACACACACACACACACACACACACACACACACACACACACACACACACACACACACACACACACACACACACACACACACACACACACACACACACACACACAATCCCTCCAGCTATACTCCTTCCTCCATCCAACCCCATCGTCGTGGCTTTCACCTTGCTCGCCCCCTCGCTCAAATGAACTGTTAAATAAGCGGCTGGTCTTCTTAATCCACATGTAAGGAGGAGGAGGGGGGGGGGGGGGGGGGGTTTGGATGAATGCCCACTATAAAACAATAGGCTGTTTAAAAGCGAGCCATCAATCATGCGCTTTATCCCTCACATTCTATTTTTAAAATCTTTTTGATGTTTCTTTTTTTTGTTTTTTTTGTGTTTTTCTCCGTTGATTATTAAATCCACCGTGAATGGATTGGTGGGGTGGGGGTGGTGGTGGGGGGGGGGGGGAGGTGTGGTGGGGGGGTGCTACGTAAGTGGTGGACACAGTAAGCTCTGGAGCGTTAATGACTTAAACCCTAAATTAAAAAGTTAAAAAGTTAAAAAATGTGAAAAGAAAAATAATTACTATAAGATTGTGAGCTTGTACAGTACACTATACGTCTGATTTGAAAATCTTTTGCCCAAAATAAATAGAGATGATATTCACACATTTACATTTCATATGTCCATTCTGGACGTGAACCCCTTTTGGTGTTTTAAGCATTATGTTATACTTTAGCTATTGAAAAATAGCAGATCTACAAGCTCATAGCTTGTAGGTCTGCTATTTTTGAAAAATCTTGAAAATGTGGCTCAAATCTTTGAATATATTCTTTCAGAGCGACCATTTTTAACTCAAATCTTTGATTCTGGGGGGTCCCTGGAACAACATATTGTCAGATGGGGGTCGGCGGCCAATTACGTATCGTTTTTGGGGTCCTTGACATGAAATATTGAGCACCACTGACATTTTTTTAAATTTTGACGTCAGGCCTGGAAAAGCAACGGGTTTGGACATCCAAGGTTTCCACCCGACCTCAGCGGTCTCATCCCCTTCACTGAGCCTGCTAACACAGACCGTCTACTTGCTGTGAATGAGATAATTAAAGCGGATGGCTAATTGAGTAAACAAGCATCGGGGCCGTCACCCCTAATTAAGCCATTACAAGGAAGAGCACCCTCAGCCCCGACACAGCGCTAATTAACACATTAACACGCACACGCACACACACACACACACACACACACACACACACACACACACACACACACAGGGACACGTGCGAGGACACAGGGAATTATCTGTTAGTGAAACAATGATTAGGCCAAGTGGGAGATCCCGAGAGGCAGGCGACAAGGGGTGATCTCACACACACAAGCACGCACACACACACACACGCACACGCACACACACACGCACACACACGCACACACACACACACAGAGTCTTCTATGTCCATGCACTATTAATTCATAGCAGATAATCCCTTTATTCAGTGAGACACCCTGATGAAAACAATGCTGTGCGAGAGAGAGAGCGAGAGAGAGAGAG
>NW_027637150.1:32500-50000 GCF_951216825.1 Electrona antarctica | reverse complement strand
TGTGTCAAGGCATCCAGGCCCAGAGGCCCTGGAGGATTTGCCAGTGAAAACCAACTGGGGCAGTGAGTGGTTTCCTGGGAGGCAAACAGGTCCACCTGTGCGCTCCAAACCCTGGTCCACAGTAGTTGCATGACCTGAGGGTGGAGACAATCCCCCCCTCTCGTTCCATCTCTGGACAGCCTGTCCGCCGCGGAGTTCTGGACCCCCAGAACATACGCAGCCCGGAGAGATGTGAAGTGAGCATGAGCCCATGCTCCCGCGTCATCTCGTGGAGACGGCGGGACCTCAATCCACCTTGATGGTTGAAGGCCACAACCGTAGTGTTGTCTGACCGGACCAACACATGCCGGCCTTCCAAACACTGAAGAAAATGCCATAGAGCTAGGCGCACAGCTCTGAGCTCTAGGACATCGACGTGTTGGACAGACAACGGCGAATCCCAGCGGCCGCTGGCCGCCATGCGTCTGTACACTGCACCCCGACCTACCAGAGAGGCATCGGTGCACAACCTTTCTCTGCGTGTCACCCCGCTGAGCGAACTCCCTGACTCCAAAAGGAGTGGGCACGCCACTGGGTGAGTTCGAGCACACAGGACCTCGTCACCAAGAGACGACGGCGTCTGTGTTGCCGCTGATTCAGCTTGTGGGCATTGAACCAACACTGCAGCGGCCGAGAAGAAGGAGGCCTAAGGGGACCAACGATTAGGCCGGTGTCAGCAGGCCCAGTAGGTGTTGGCTGTCCCTGACGGACACTGTCCGTCCCAGGCGGAACCGGTGGGGAAGGACAGAATCGCCTTGACTCTCTTGGCGGGCAGACTCGCCCTCATGAGAGACGAATCTATAGCCATCTCCGCAAAGACCACATCTTGCGAAGGGGACAAACCGCTCTCCCCAGAGGATTGCCTCGCCTGGCAGAAGGGCCCCCACGCCCTCTGTTCTGGCGACGCAGGCTCCCACGTGCTACTCTGCCACTGCCCCCGGGGCTGGGCTTGGTACTGATGGAGCCAGGCTTGGGGCCGGCGAGGAGCAGGACCCTCTTCGAGGCGTCGCTGCCAGCCAGCCGAGAGCCTTACAAATATATAAAGCTTTATCACACACACCGTTTAGTGGCCCTTGGCTTTATACGGGTGATGGGACAGAAAACCAATATAGTTACTCTCGTAACATAATATATATACAAAGCTTAATCACGCACCGTGTTAGCACTCGGCTTACGCGGGCGATAGAACCAATACAATATATATACGGACACGTATATACAGTCCCTGGCACGCCCGCGACCCTGACCTCTTGGGTGCAGGCAAGGACATCAACGTGCCGTTCAGGAGCTGGTGACTGGTCGACTCGTCGCAGGTCTCAGCAACCATTGTTCTGCCCTACGGCGTCTGACAGCCGGAGTGCCCACAGCAGGGAGACCGCCACCGCCGGTGGGGTCTTGCCCATAACCTTCCACACTCGCAGGTGGGAAGCAGCCATCCTGGTGCCGCACCGTCCCAGATGGGGGAGGTGATTGTCACCAGGGAAGGAGCCTTGTGGGTCGACGGCCTCTAGCCGGGATGCATAGAGCGAGCCAATAGAGACCGTCTCAGGTCGCAGGCTCGACAGCGCATGGGGAAAGGTTGGACTACCCAGTCACAACCCTTGGGACTACTAAGCCACGCCTAAATGTCGTCGGGATCGGACTCGAACCCGCGACACGCTGTCAGGCCGAGATACCAGCCTAGATGCCTGGACCACAAGGCCGGCCCAGGCCAGAGTCCTGCCACCACTGGGTGTGCATGCTCTAGACCCAGACAACAAAGCAGACACAGTGCCCATCCCCGATGGGCTGTGGCCAGCCCTAAGCTAACAAGCAGCGAAGGCTATGGCCAAGCTAGACTGTATAAACCTGTATCAAACGTCGTATATCAGTCTTTGGCTTATACGGGCGACAGGACAGAAATATAACATGTACAGTTACCCGTGCACGTATATTGTGTATAAAGCTTTATCGCACTTATTCAGGCGATAGGACAGAAAGTATAATATACACCGTCACTTGTGTATTAATATACTGTACAAAAGGCATCACACACCGTACCTTGGCCGTTGGCACATACGGGTGATAGAATACAAACAACAGTTTAACTGTGCAACGTATAAATATATAAGGCTGTATCACACACCGTATATCCGCCTTTGGCTTATACGGGCGACAGGCCAAAAAATATAATATACACAGTCACCGATGTAACGTACATATATACATCAGACTTTATCACACACCGTATAGTAGCCCCCGGCTTATACGGGCGATAAGACAGAAATCAGTACACAGATACTTCACTCACCTGTGTAGCGTATATAACGTAAATAACTTCATCACACACCGTATATTAGCCTTTGGCTTGTACGGGCGATAGGATAGAAGTATAATACATAGTTACTGTGTAACGTGCAATATACTGGTAAATAAACCTCAGCACACACCGTATATTGGCCCTTGGCCTATACGGGTGATAGTCTACAACCAACAGTCAGTCACCTGTCAGCTGTGCAACGCACGAACACACAAAGCTGTATCACGCACCGTACATTAGCCTGTGGCTTATACGGGTGAGAAGATATTATATACCCGGTTACCCATGTAACGTATATAATATACAATATATGCTATATATCACACACCATATATTGGCCTAGCTTTAGCTCATATGGGTGACAGCACAGAAAGAGTTAAATATACAGATAAACAGTTACTATTGAACTTACAACTGTATAAAGCTTTATCACACCGTACATTAGCCCGTGGCTTATACGGGTGACAAGACAGAGAATATTATATACCCAGTTACCCGTGTAACGTATATAATATACAATATACCCTATATCACACATCATATATTGGCCTAGCTTTAGCTCATCTGGGTGACAGCACAAAGAGAGTTAAATATACAGATGAACAGTTACTATTGAACTTACAAATGTATAAAGCTTTATCACGCCGTATATTGGCCCTTGGCTCATACTGGTGACAGCACAGAAGAGTTAAATATGTAGCATGCAACGCAGCAATACATGTAACGTATAAATATACCAGGCTGTGTCACACACCGTATATTGGCCCACGGCCCATACGGGTGACAGCACAGAAAGAGTTAACTCTCTCTGTGCTGTCACCCATATGAGCTAAAGCTATAGGCCAATATATGGTGTGTGATATAGCGTATATTGTATATTATATACGTTGCACGGGTAACTGTATATAATAATTGCTGTCGTGTCACCTGTACGAGCCAAGGGCCAGTGTACGGTGTATGATACAGCCTTGTATGTTTATACGTTACATGTATTGCTTGCGTTGCAGGCTACATATTTAAATATACAGATGAACAGTTACTATTGAACTTACAAATGTATAAAGCTTTATCACACCGTATATTGGCCCTTGGCTCATACTGGTGACAGCACAGAAAATATTATATACGCAGACACCCGTGTACGTATAGAATATACAATATAACCATATCACACACCGTATACATAATATATGTGAACTAGAAAAAGTGCCCTTCTGGGCACAGGTCTCCACCAGGAGGATAGGACTGTGTGAGATGTTTGGCAAAATGTTTAGTAGTAATATAAACATGTTTGCCTTGTATGGCAATTGGATGATTTGAGGCATTTTGTTCCAATCAACCTGTTTTGCAAAAATCAACCTGTTGGTGGCGCTCTAACAGGCCAATGTGAAAAGGGTGGGATATATTCCTCAGCCTAGTAAGAAAATGTGTGAAAGATTTCACGTAAATTGCATGCTGTGTTCATGATTTGAGGCTTTTGTTCAAAACGGGGCAATCTTGCAAACTGTGAAAGGCAATTATAGCCAATTAGGGTGGAATATGAAATATCGGACAGATCCGACTTGAGCACATGACCATAGAGATACTGTGTAACGATTTGTGAGATTTTTGGACAGAATCTGGAGGAGTAATATCCAAAAATGTGTTTTAAAAAAGTCGGCCTCCTGGTGGCGCTATAAAAGGCAGATGCGGAAAATGCAGGTCAAAGGTTTGTCCTTGGCCTCTAGGGAGTGTGCATGCAACGTTTCACGCAGATCGGTGCAGTTTTAGGTAACAAATGTGAAAAGCTGCCTCATGGTGGCGCTATAACAGGCCGTTCTGGAAAATGCGGGGCAGAGGTTCATCGTTGGCATCTAGGGAGTGTGTGTGCAAAGTTTGGCATCGACCGGGTTAACGGTGCCGGAGATTAGCTGGTAACGGACGGACGGAAGGACACACGGACACACGGACACACGGACGGAGTGCAAAACATACTCTCTCCCCATGCCTTCGGCCTGGTGGAGACAATGAGTATAATATACAGTCACTTGTGCAATGTATAGTATAGAGAAACTGTATCACACCACTTAGTAGCCTTGGGCTTTACAGGGGTGACAGAGTACAAATAGTGCGGCGGTTAAGCTCATATATGGAAAGTATTGTGCATTTTATGACTAAATCATGAAACTTTCAGAATATCATCTACACACCCCAAGGTTTGATTTCAGACGTGGAACCACTTTCTGACTGACCTCTGGTGACCTTGAGGGGTCATTGACCTCAGAATTGCATTTTTGCACGTTTTGCTCCATTATTTTCCACTATAATAATTATTTATGTTTGTTAAATGGAAGTTTTGTTCTAATGAATGACAACTTAAAGCCCAATAGTCTACAGAGATGGTGAATCATGTCAACTTTTATGATATAAATGTTATGACATTGTAATAACATTAAAAACATAGAGAGCGGTTAAGCTCATATATGGAAGGTATTGTGCATTTTATGACTAAAGCATGACACTTTCTACAGTGCTAGCAAAATAAAATAAAGATGCAGCTCTTCATAGAGCTACAAAAAGGACTGTATGAGGTATAAGGTATAAGGAGATGGTCAAAGCCAAGAAAGCT
This sequence comes from Electrona antarctica, assembly GCF_951216825.1. Taxonomy (NCBI): domain Eukaryota; kingdom Metazoa; phylum Chordata; class Actinopteri; order Myctophiformes; family Myctophidae; genus Electrona; species Electrona antarctica. The sequence continues at coordinate 45,054 of NW_027637150.1, read as the reverse complement.
GCACAGGAGCTTGTGGCAGCGAAGAGTAAAAAATGACAAGAACCACAGAAGAGATAGTTGTCGTTATTTTAACATTATTGTATTGGTCTTAATCTTTTTTTTAATGAAATTATGGAAGAAAGAAATACAGAAAGACTTGATTGATGAGTTTTTTTGGTTTTTATATCCAATGAATATCGTTACAGTATATTCAAAGGTGCTATAGGGCATAGCAGTGGTGGCTATTTTATGGTTCCAGACTCCATTCATTTTTCACATATAGAGATTTCCAAACAATATATATATCAATCCAGGATCCATAAATGCTGTGAAAAACAAAGGCTATTGTATATTATATAATTAAACATTTAAAAAGAAATCACAGAATCAAATGTTTTAACGTCATGATTCAGTACGGTCCTGGATGGCTTGATTCTATAGGCTTATTGTTTTTTTTATATAAATATTCGTAGAAATCTCTATGGGGGAAAAAACAATGGGGTCTGGAACGATGGAACCCGAAAATGGCTGCCACTGCTATTGTATGCCCTATTCATCTCATGATTTTGGTTTTGGGGGCAGCATGGCGAGCTTTCAGGGTTCATACGTTTTGGGGGAAGTAACTGTTGGATACTCTTAAGCCATCTATACCAGGTGGCAGGAATTTAAGGAGATGTTGGGAGATAATATGGTACCATTTCTGTCATAACACTTGCTACCAGTGACATCGATGGAGAATCCAAGCTAATATAAACTGAAGACTATATTTTTGGAAAGTTAGCTATTATAGAAGTCATTGTTCTCACATTAATACAAAATCAAATTAAAACATTTAAATGTTCGAAATGAAAAACCTGCCTACCGACAATGTCACCGGTAGGCAAGTCTCTGAACTGTCCACAGCCCTACTCTGAGACACCGACTGAGTGGACAAAAAATGTACCATAATGAGCACTAGTGAGTTCACTTAGAACCACAACCTCACACTCAATGGTCTTTTTCCACTATCTTCATCATCTCTCTCCTCATTCCCTTCAGCCTCTACATCTTCTTTGTCTTCATCTTTGTGTATTAGACCTTATATTAACCATATTGGAAAATTCTGTTTTCTGCTTCAATTAGGTTATTGCTGCTCAAGGCCGTCAGACCTTTGAGGTCAGGGGTAGTTGGGGATTATCTTTCTTATGTATACCTCGACACATTGCCGGGGCCTGGAATTGAACCTGGGACCTTCTGTTTCCCAGGTGGCTCATTCAGCTATGGCCATCCTTCTTGTGAATGGGTTGTAGAAGTTCCAACAGGAACTGTATTGAGAGACTAGGCATGGTACTTTCTCACAGGGTAGGAGAGTAAGGAGACAGTATCACAAGCACAAGCATCTGATAACACTCGATGCCTGCTTTTATCACAGACATGTTCATCAATGTTCCAATGCAGTGTGTGCATCATGCCGTGCTTTCAGATTCCAAGACGTCCGATCATCAACCTCATGAGCCACTGCTGCCCCGTCACTCCACTGGATTAGACATAAAATAGGCCAAAAGACGAATTATTATATACTTTATGCAAATTATGCAAATGAGGAACAATTTCATAATTTAGTTATGGCAAGAGATTAATTTATGTAACATAATATAGATGTAGACCTATGTTTTACATAATTTATGCCAATTATGCTAATGAAGAAAGGGTGTATGACTTCACCATAATAACAGATGCATTTCTGGATATCACAAACATAGACTTTGACTAAAGTCACCTTTCAAAGTTAAATGAATGCAAAATGATAGCCATTTCCAGTTAATTTTCTCATTAAGCAATTGATTTGCTCATTATGCTAATTACTCAAATTGTCCAACATATAACTTTTAGCAAACAATCATCATCCGCCAGCCTATAGATGACATTTTAATCATAAAAGTTTAAAGGAAAAAACATTTCTGGGTTTAACATGGGCAGTTTACAGCATGGTTTGACAGCCCGAAATGTGTACAGCCTGATGTAAATTCAGAAGTGTTTCCACGTCTAAAAACAAACTTCATGGTATATAGAAACACTGTAGAAAGTGCCATGCTTTAGTCATAACATGCACAATACCTTCCATATATGAGCTTAACCGCCGCACTCTCTCTCCTAGATGTTTTTAATGTTATAACAATGTCATAACATTTATATCATAAAAGTTGACATGATTCACCATTTATGTAGACTATTGGGGTTTAAGTTGTCATTCATTAGAACAAAACTTCCATTTAACAAACATAAATAATTATTATAGTGGAAAATAATGGAGCAAAACGTGCAAAAATGCAATTCTGAAGTCAATGACCCCTCAAGGTCACCAGAGGTCAGTCAGAAAGTGGTTCCACGTCTGAAATCAAACCTTGGGGTGTGTAGATGATATTCTGAAAGTTTCATGCTTTAGTCATAAAATGCACAATTGGTTTGGTTATCCGCCGCACTAAAATAACCAGTTGCTTGTGAGCTTACAAATGTACGAAGCTTTATCACACACCGTGTGTTAGCCCTCGGCTTACACGGGCGTTTAGAAGCCATATAATATATACAGACACTTGTGTTAATATAGTATGTGGAAGACCTTATCACACACCGTTTATTAGCCTTTGGCTTTATACGGAGGGACAAGACAGGACAAAATAACAATACCTTGTGTAGTCAGTAGTCACTGTAGTGATTGTGCAACTGAAATGTGAATTAGCACGTCCGCAGCCAACTGAGCTTAGATCTCAGCCGCATGTGTGCTTGGTGTACTGTGTGAACGGTCGATTTAATACCCGCGCTATTCTGATGGATTTAAATTACCACAGCTCCTCACGGAGAGCGAGTAACGAGACGGGGGAAGCGGAGAACGCGTGGCGTCTCCTTCTTCCCCTGGGAGACGAGTCACTAGCTGCCCAGCGGCTAGCGAGACACGCTCCGCAGCCGTCTAGGGAAGGCGTCCGTTCCCGAAAGTAAGAGCCGGGAGGGAACGGCAACACAGACAGACAGTACAGTACAACGAAAGACAGCTAGTCAAACAAGGGCACCTCCTGACGCCGCGGCACGAGCGACCGTCTCGTGCCACCGTAGCACGGTGAATGGGGGTGTTTAGCTTTAAACACGCTGAGACAGACCCCGAGTCGAAAAGACACAGCAGCCAATCGAGTCGGGGCGACAAGGAAGGCAACTCAGAGAGGGGCCAGCAAGCCGGCTACTCAGAGGGAGTTATACCTTCCTACGGTAAACAAATAGTCCTTACCAACCGACGACGCCGAGGAAAGAAAAGAGGTAGGGGAAATGACGTGCACGGGCAAAGTACCCTCGGAGGCAGTGCCTCACTCGCACGTCATTTTCCCGTGTCTTTTAGCACGGGATCATCGGTAAGTCCGCTCGATGCTCCGCCTGGCGGAGGAACTATCAATATTGGAGTGATCCAATATAGCGCTATGGAATTACCTCAGTTGCTGCTTTTCTCATGAACTGTTTTGCAGAAGCATCCCAAATAGCAGGAAGAAGCAGTGAAGGTTCGTCCACATGTCACATGTGGACGAACCTATATTTGAGTTAGGCATGGCCTAACTCAAATATCAGCCACTAAAGGTGGTTGCACACCGGCCGCGTTTTTCGGAAAACCGATGGAGAAACGCTGCTTAAAAATCCGAATTTGCGCCCGGTGTGTGGAGACCTTAACACCTTGCTGCTTCTCTCAGCAGGAGCTGGACCTCACAGAAAGGCTGCTCAGCTGCAGAAAAGAGAAATAATACAATCACACGCACGCACGCACACACACACACACACACACACACACACACACACACACACACACACACACACACACACACACACACACACACACTTCATGACCATAGCGGGCGCCCCTGTAATTGCATATCAACCAAACCTTAGTAGAAATCCCATAGTCTTCCCATGGTGGGGGGGGGGGGGGGGGGGTTGTCGCATAACATTAACCTCTGTTGTACTTTCACAATTAGATCTGATAATCTGATATCATCATGATGTGTGACTGAGTGGCATAATTTACTCCCCTGTTTTATTACTGTTAGTTGTGTAAAGAGATAATAAATGTGGGTGGATGATTTCCATGAAACCATGTGGTTTCAAGAGAATAACCGTCCGATACACAGCTCAGCATATTTCCTGTCAGTAGGCTGGGGTGCAAAACCCAAACTCAACTGTACTACACACATATTAGGGATATTAGTGATACCAGTGGCCCTTGAGGGGGTTCCAGGTGCTCCCCAGCTACATGATAGAGAGTAACCAAATGGACCCTTATAGATCTTTAACTCTTGAGAGCATGAAATGAAACGAAATTTGGTTTCATTTTAAGCTCTCAATAGTTACATTATTGTTAAACATCTGCATTACTAAATTTACAAGAAGTCTACACAATTAGAGAATGTAGAAGAATTGTCTTTCCTACACACACACACACAATGAAACTAATAAAACTGCTTTTCATTCATGTGATTAAAATGATAAAACAATATATAGATAAGGTTTCACCCTGCTATCAGTTCAGAGTGATACAGAGAGAGGTGGGAGGTCAGGAGACTCAGGACACCACATCATGAAACTGAAAGTGTTTATCTTTTATGAAGTAATAACAGGTAGACACAGCAATGCTGCTGAAGACCTTTCTGTCGGCCGTTAACCTTTATTGAGTTTTATTGGAATTTATTCTGCACTGTAATTGTATTCCCCCCTTATTTTGACTTTTAATATATGTTTTTTTCTTTTCTTATGTTATACTAAAATGTCCTTTTATAATGTGTCTAGTGTTCTGCCTCTCAATGTGTTCATGCTTAATGTGTTAATGTAAAGAACTTTGAATTGACTCGTTGTTGAAATGGTAAATGGTGCATTTATATAGCGCCTTTATCCAAGGCGCTTTACAGAGATTGTGCATTACATTCTCACACACACACACACACACACACACACGCACGCGCGCACACACACACACACACACACACACACACACGCGCGCGCGCGCACGCACACAGGGCGAGCCCTGGCGCTTCGGGATGGGGGGGTCAGATCAACATATGGAATGAATTCTGTAATCTGTACTGGCCATATATGAAGCTGTCTTGAGTGTAGCCTACAGGGTTTGATGAGGTCAGATCAACATAACTGTCGGTAGAAACAGTTAACTCCATCCTTTTCCCTTTTTACCTCTATGATGAATTCCTGTTCTGTTCTTTGACTATATAGAAGTGTCTATTTGTACGCTCTAAATGTTTTGATGAATTGAACATGGTGGACCCTCTTGTAAACAAGTGTAATGCTTAATTGGGTCGTCCACTCACAGTTAACAGTCTTTGTATTGAGTTTGTGGTTGAAATGTACTGTAATTCTGCAAACTGTTAATAAATATTTCAATCAATCAATCAATCAATCAATCTGTGGGGGACTGCAGCTCCTCAGCGCCGCGCGGAAGGTAAAAAGAACGACAGTTTATGTGTGTGTGTGTGTCCTGTGTGTGTGTGTGTGTGTGTGTGTGTGTGTGTGTGTGTGTGTGTGTGTGTGTGTGTGCGTGTCTTGTGTGAATGTGTGTGTGTGTGTGTGTGTGTGTGTGTGTGTGTGTGTGTGTGTGTGTGTGTGTGTGTGTGTGAGAGAGAGAGAGAGAGCGAGAGAGACTGATGACGCGAAGAGTTTGTGTTTACTATCTGACTGTCATGGCGGAGCGTTTCAAATGGATATATTGTAATTTCTTGCGTGCTGGTACGAATGGGAGGAACGGGATTTAACTTTTGCGTGCCTGCATGTTTGTTTGTGTCGGTCCCACGTGTGTGATGCGTGCGTCACTGCGTGCGTGTGTGTGTGTGACTTGACGTGTGCACCCGTGCGCATGTGAGCGAGCGAGAGAGGGACAGACAGACAGACACTGAAAGAGGCTGTGCGCGTGCGTGTGCGTATGCGTGTGTGTGTGAGAGATAATCAAACTTGCATGTGTGTGTGCCCGTGCAACATGTGAGTGAGCGAGAGAGACAGACATAATACTAAAAGAGGGTGTGTGTGTGTGTGTGTGTGTGTGTGTGTCCATGTGTGATAATCAAACTTGGAGATTCATTGTCAATGGAGTTAAGAGGTTTTTTCTGTCATTGATAAGAACTATCTTCAGTATCTTGACAGAGAAAACCACCTAACTCCACTTGAGCTGAATTTGGGTAAATTGGTGATAATATAATGACACATGCAAGTATCTGATAAATATACAAAGTCACAATACCAACTTTGATGAGGCAGTATTGCTTTGTTTAAAAAAATACATGTTTTTCTTCAATTTCTGACAAATGTAAAATTAGTTTTTCCATTTCCTGAAAAATGAAGATTTTGGAGTTAAGAGGTTTCCTCCCGACAGCAGAGATAACATAAATAAATACTGAAACCAGATATAATCATTAAGGAAAGTTTATGCATGTACTATGTGTACTATGTCAACTTAAAAAAAAAAAAAAAAAAGAAGGGGTGGGGGGCGACCCACGGGTTGAGAACCCCTGCTCTACAGTATAGATGAACACATTTTAAGACCACATCATGTTCAGGTCAATGTTTTCACATTAGGGCAGAGTGAGGTTCTGCTCTGTGCCTGTGGAGAGAGAGAGAGAGAGAGAGTACTGAGAGATAACTGAGAGAGAGCTGAGGGTTGTACAAGGCGAGCTCTGATACACCTGTGAAAGAGAAATGTAAAAAACAAAAACAAAAAAAACACAGATCTAACAGTATTATTGATGCTGCAAGTGGTTAGCTTAGGTCTGGTCTTTAACAGACACGGTGACTGATTTGAATGCAGCTATGTTGTTATAGTTTGATTCAAAATGTAATGGCCGAGCCACAATTTGAGTTAACTTTTAAATGTAGGCCGCCTAACAGGCAATAATTAAGACGGGAACCTGACGACGGTGGCAGGTGCAAAAAACAATTGCCCTCTGTGATAGTAGTTGTGGCCAAGCTAGGCTACAACGGCTACCGACAGCTTAAATGCTTACAAACGTATTTGAAAAACACAACTACAGACGTTATCGACGCAACTATACCGACAGGTGGCAACGGTAACAGACCGTTCCCCGGCCCTTACCCCAAGCCTAGCCTCGGAAACCCAGACGTTTTTATTTCCAGGAGTAATTCGAAAATAAAACTCACTGTTGAAGAGGAAAAGCTAACAATATTATCACTGCTGCAAGATAAACACTGGTTGTCGATGTATATCCTCTCTGTAACTGTGTGCAATGGTGGTCCGTTAGTGATGTAGCTGATGAGCAGGTAGGTTGCTGTTTAGGCAAGTGGTAAATGCGACTGGTTCTGTAAAAGTCTCAGTGCATCTGACGTGAAAATCGGTGTGAGCCCTTTTAAACTCCAGCCTCTACGCGAGCTGTGGCCCGCCCCTCGTCGTTGATTAGTCGGCTCGGCTGACGTGGCCTCTCGCTGGTCGCTGATTGGTTCGGCTGTGGGCTGTCGCTGGTCGTTGATTGGTCGGTTTAAATGTCAGTTTCAGTTAGAAGTTAAAAGTACGAACGCTCGTTTATTGCGTGTGTGCTGCGTGTGTGTGTGTAATAATAATAATACTAATAAATAAAATAAAAATGTGACTTTGGTTTGGTTGCACCACACACACATACAGTCGAGTTACATTTATGACAGATAACAGTGATAACAGTTCACTTCTTTCGAAAATGTGTCGCGATACTATACGTACATACGTCTTCTCATAGAAACCGCAGCACGCATGCGCCACGCGTGCGACGCGAGGCCTCATTCCTGATTCTGATTTGTCAACTCAACGTGCGGGCCTCAGTCATTCCTGATTCTGATTGGTCAAATCAACCGATTGGCCAAACTTTTGAACGCTTCGGCGGTAAATACCGTCGACGCGAGCAGAGCAGGTGTAGTCTTGTAACGAGAGAGGAGAGAGAAGCCACGGAAAGAGAGAGAGAACCAGTTATCACTACAAGTACTACCGACCAACCAACCAACCAACCAACTGACCAACTGACTGACGGACTGACTAACTGACCGACCCGGACCAACCAACCAACCAACTAACTGACCGACCGACCAGTTACCCGTCCCTAACCAACCGAGCAACCGTCCATCATGGGCCAGTGCGTCTCAGGACCAAAACCCCGTCGTCCGGATCCAGTCGACGACACCCAGAGGACCAGCTGGGACTCCCTTCAGCCCTTTAATCAAATGTCATTAATATCATCATCATCCAGCCTGCTTTAGTTTGATGGGACAGGGGAAGTTGACATAACGGTGCATTTAGAGACGACATGCTTGTGCGACCACACTATGGTTTTGTATGGGAGCCTGTGGCTGTGCCGTGTGCCTGTGCTCCAACAACGGGCGTTTAAAAATGGAAGCCGGTTAGCTCTAAAGTGGTGGACTTCTCGTTCCAAACGGCCTCTGCGCTATATGTTGTTTATTGTATTGTGGTTCTTATTTTGATATCATTTGAACTTGTGTTAACGGTATAGTAAATGTAGCTAGCTAAATTGTTTTGATTTTAAATTAGACCGGTAACCCGGACTGTCGTTGGTCTATCCGTGTACAGTAGGTCCTACATGCAAGTTTGGATTTGAAAATAGACTGGACGTTAAACGTATTACGGTTACGGGTCTGTAACGCGGAGACTTGTACAAATGCAACCAAATGGATTGACCATTGGCTCCTTTCTGGCTAACACACTTTGTTGTGTTTAGGACGACATCGTCCTCCCAGAGTTAAATTGACACTTTACAGTGAGATTGTACTGTAGTATCAAATGGTGGTCCTTGGCTTGGCCTAATGTAGGCTATATTAAAACCAACATGGTCTTCCTTAGGTAGTCAGAGGGATACATGTTAGGTTGAAATGTGTCCGTTGCTCTGTCCATGGAGAGGTAAATGGAAAAGGACATTAACTGTGGGCTGCTTTCTCGGTGTGTGTGTGTGTGTGTGTGTGTGTGTGTGTGTGTGTGTGCGTGTGCGTGCGTGTGTGTTCAATCAGATTAATCTTGGAGAACTAAATAAATAACAATATTCTCATCTGTTTAATTTCCAGGTTGATCTGAAGATGAATGGTGCCATCCTGCCACTCCCAGCTACAGGACCCACACTGGAGGTAAGTGTTTCATGAGGAATTATATGAGCAAACAACCATGAATGTCATTTCCTCATAAATGTATTTACTAATGTTAAATGGACATGCTTGACACATTAAAGCAAAATTACACTTGGGTAAATGGTGCATTTATATAGCGCCTTTATTAAAGGCGCTTCACAAATTGACATAGATTGTGCATTTACATTCACCCATTCACACACGTTCATACACCGATGGAAACCATGCAAGGCACCAACCAGCACATCAGGAGCAATTAGGGGTTCAGTGTCTTGCTCAAGGACACTTCGACACTAACTCTGGGGGAGCCCGGGTTTGAACTGGCAACCTTGCGGTTACCGCTTGACACATTAAAGCGAAATTACACTTTGAGTTTCCCTGTTGATTAAAAAAAAGAGAATTCTAAATATTCTCCCAATTAACTTTGCACAATGAAACCGGTCTCAAAGTCAATCTTTTAGCATACAAACAAACAAAGTGGATTCTGACCATAATGTAACATGATCCTCTGAGATTCACTGCAATGTAATTCAATAGGGAGACTATTTTGGACTATCAATTTCTAATCAACAGAACTGAAGATGTCTCACCATTTATTTGAAATGACATCCTGTGCCTATTAAAGATAATGTTATTTTTAAAGAAAAAGTTGAAGTTCTAATCATCGCTTAGAGTGTTTGTTCAGTAACTGGTGTTTCCCTTTCTCTCAAGCTCTTTGATATTTTTATTTATTTTTTGTAGTCATATCTTTTTGTTTCACTACCAGCTCTACTTTAAATGAAATATTGTAGTTAATCTGAAATAAGTATTACGATGGTTAACACTATTCTCTTCTGCCAGGTTGCAGTAAACGACGAGGGATACGGCACTCTGGAGACAGTCCGTCGCACCAGCTCTAAGAAGCCTGTGAAGAGAGTCACATTTAACCCTCAAGTTCAGGTAGGAGTATTTCATTAATAATACGTTAGTTACATTGGCATGATTGCATTTGCATATCTCTGGCTCTGCTGTCGGGAAGAAACCACCTAACTCCAAAATGTTCAAATTTCAGGAAATTAAGAAAACCATATATTTTTAAAACAAAGCAATACTGCCTCATCAAAGCTGGTGTTGTGACTTTATATATTATCAATTACTTGCATGAGAGGGGAGAGGTGGTGGAGTTAGTTTCTTTAGTCGTTTCCTCCTGACAGCAACGATATATAATATTTAAACAAATAAAATGATAACGGCTTCTTAATAACAATATAAGATTTCAAATCTTTGTATGATTTTAAGGCACTAACCCATTTTCTTTTTTCTTTTCTACACAGGTGCAGGAGTTCGAATGGGAGACCCACGAGAGAATCAGACTCGTAATCATACCTGATTCTGAGTCTGATTCTCTCGAGTCACCCGTTCCTCCTAGGGCTAGGGTGGCGAGGAGGAAGCCGAGGCAGAATGTGGTGACCTTCAAGTGGGAGGACGTTTTGGCCCAGGTGTATGGACAGCCTCTGGCCATGCCCGTGAACCCAGGCCTTATTTAGGGTGGGTTCATCTTCTACTGGCTGGACAACAAGCCATATCTGTTCAATGGACAAGAACATGTGCTACTGTTTGGTACAGCAGTGAACACTATACAGGACACTCAGAGAACATCATCACTGGAACATTCAGACAGTGGAAGGAAGTTACCACTAAAGCCCAAACCACACCAAAGGGTCGGGTCGGGACAAAACGGTTTTTAAGGTCAACCACAACCACATTAATGCAACTCATTGCAGTGGTTGATCTTAAAAAACGTTTTGTCCCGACCTGACCCTTTGGTGTGGTTTGGGCTGTGAGAGTGATAGAGTGATGCCTTGGAGACTTGTAAATATGTGTAAATATCTTTGTACTTTTATATTGTTATTGTGTGAATTTGACTTTTTTGCATTTATTTAGCTGTTGCCTGTTATAATTATACTGTTTGTGGAGTTATTGTAAATAAATGAGTGTGTGAAATTAACATTTTTGCTTTTATTTTTACCTGTGAAACAGATTACTTGAATACAGAATGTTATAAACATCCTCAATTTAGCGGTTCTCAATTTTTGACGGTGAGATGAGTTGAAAAATATTCAGCTGTAAGAAATGAGGTAGGTCATCATCAGAAACGCTACTTGTTACATGCAAGGAGTGAAGATCTTACTTGGTAATACGACAAGTGACACTCTTATTTTTTTTAAAGATTTTTGGGGCTTTTTTGCCTTTATTGATAGAAGTACAGTAGATAGACAGAAACGGGGAGAGAGATGGGGGAGGAAGACACAGCAAGGTTCGTCGGGATTGGGACTCAAACCCGCAACACACTGTCGTGCTGGATTACCAGCCTAGGTGCCTGGACCGCTAAACCGGCCCAGGCCCAAGTGACACTCTTATGACTGAGGGAGTCTGTAGTGCTGGGGTTGTCACTTGACTTGGGGTATTGGTATTGTTACACCCATATCTGTCAACACCGCCTTGTCTTCCATGTGGCTGATAGCTGATCATTGTGCCTAACAAATACTGGCAGTAAGACACATGTAGAGAACACTGTCTTTAAAATAACATTTTATTTTATTCAGTTTTGCTCTCAAAGATTTAAAGCACTGATATTTTCTAACCATGGCAGTTAAAACCCATTTTGGGCGGGAACCCCTTTTGGTGTTTTAAGCATATGTTGTACTTTAGCTGTTGAAAAATAGCAGATCTACAAGCTCATAGCGTGGCACTTGGTGCCGCACTATGAGCTTGTAGATCTGCTATTTTTGAAAAATCATGAAAATGTGGCGCAAATCTTTGAATATATATTCTTTCAGAGCGAACTATTTTAACTCAAATCTTTGCTTATGGGAGGGCCCTGGAACAACATATTTTCAGATGGGGGTCAGCAGCAAATTACATAATAATCTTGGAGGTCCTTGACATGGAAATGTTTGAGAATGACTGACATAGAAACATGGGTTTTTCAGAAAACGGTCAGGATTTAGAAGGCATTCGTAGAATCGTCCTCAGGTCTAAATGGGTTAAAGGCACTGACCTTCTATGAGATTGTTACACGAATGTCATTCTCCAAATGTGTTGGATCACGTGTGTGGATCACACGGTAACTCTGTCATTTCTCAACCGTTTCGGACGCGGGGCGACTCGCCAGAACCGGCCCGGCCCCCTGGGCGTGTTCCTGGGGGTCTGGATGTTCCGGGGACCCCCACACGGTAACTGTCATTTCTCTACAGTTTCGGACGCAAGGCGGCTCGCCAGAACAGGGCCGGCACCCTGGGTGCAACTGCATTCCTGTGGGTCTGGACCACTCACTTCACACGGGTGTGATTTTTAACTGCTGAATGGGACAGAGTCAGCAACAATATTAGTTGGTGGTTGAGATCGATGGGAAAGTTATTCGGTGAGATGATGTAGGCAAAGAGTATCGAGGTATAATGTGATAG
>NW_027637150.1:0-27500 GCF_951216825.1 Electrona antarctica | reverse complement strand
TCAGAGATAGAAATGCCATTAAATGGGGGTCCGGGCGTAGACTAATGCATGTCAAACTGGAGGTCCTTGAAATTAAACGGGTTGAGAATCACTGCTAGAGCCGTCAACATCTTCTCTTATGGGGGGTCCCTGACATTATCTTTTCAAATGGGGGTCCGTGGGCTAATTAGTGTCAATTTGGGGGTCCTTGACATGAAACAGTTTGGGAACTGGCATGACAATATGCTTCTGGTTTTCTCTCCATTTCGCCCCTTGAAACAGGATAATGGTGATGCACTGACCTTATTATAATTATGACTGCTGCCAGAATCCACCCCAAACCTCACCCCATCATGTTTCTTCCTCTCACCACCCTTACTCCATCATTAGTCAGAGGATATTAATAAAATCTGGGAATACATTTCTTACCAAGAATTTTCTTCACCAATGTGTTTGTAAAGGTGTCTACTAACATATCCCACGTTGGTTTCTATTCAACCACCCTAGGGGCATTTTTGACAGCTGCTGAAAGTTGGTTTACAACAACAACCATTAGGCAATAACCATAAGGCAAAATGTTCTAAATTTCATTATGCTTTAAGTAGCATGTGACATGTCAAACTAGGGGTTTTTCATGATTCCGAATCCATTCCAAGCATTAGTTTTGCACGAAAAACAATCCTTGGGCTAAAAACGGCCATAGCCGTCATCACAAATTTGTGATGAAGTCAGCACATTTAGGCATATTTGGGCAAATGGCTATGGCCAAACTAGGGGGTCTATGGCCAAACTAGGGGGTTTTCATGATTCTTTTTTTAAAAAGATTTATTTAATGATAATGCAAACATCATCATTCAAAACAACGAATTACAGAATCATATATTTTTTTTAAAAACAAGACAAGACAAACTCAAAAAAGAAAACAAAAAACAGCAAAAACAGGTTTTCATGATTCTGAACCCATTCCAAGCATTAGTTTTGCACTAAACACTCCTTGGGCTAAAATGGCCATAGCTGTGTGCTGAGGTCAGCACATTTGGGCTGGAATGGGTTCAGAATCATGAAAACCCCCTAGTTTGACCCCTAGTTTGGCCATAGACCCCCTAGTTTGGCCATAGACCCCTAAGTTTGGCCATAGCCACTTGCCCAAATGTGCCTAAATGTGCTGACTTCATCACATTTTCACATTCTGCCTTATAATGGTTGTTGATGTGCCCCAACTTTCAGCAAAAATTCCCCTAGGGTGGTTGAATAGAAACCAATGTGGGATATGTTAGTAGACACCTTTACAAACACATTGGTGAAGAAAATTATTGGTAAGAAATGTATTCCCAGATTTGACATTATTCTGATAATATTCCCTGACTACATCTCTCGATCTGTATAACAATATCGTTCACTGAGTTTGACTGTGGTGAAGCAGAATCATTCCTTCTGCATCTCATTTGTCTTTTCCCTTAACCCATTCAGGCCTGACGTCGAAATTTAAAAGAAAAAGTTTTCTAAATCATGACAATTTTCGGAAAGATTTGAGGCACATTTTAACGATTTTTCAAAAATAGCAGACCTACAAGTTCATAGCGCGCCACTCGGTGGCGCGCTATGAGCTTGTAGATCTGCTATTTTTCAATAGCTAAATTATAACATAATGTTTAAAACGCTAACGCTAACGTGACATGGATGCGTTCCAGGTCTCAATGGATTAACAAACCTTTAACAATTTGCCTGGGGAGCATTTATCCTGGGTGGATATTGTAATTAACAACCCGAACGAAACCGTTAGAGATCACTAGCAGGATGCAGTGTGGTATTAATACTTTTTCTTCTTCCACTTATTTTCTTTAATTATGGATACATTTGGGGGTTGAAGGAGGAGGATATGATTTGGGAGGAGGGGATCACTGAAAGCTTCCAGTGAGACCAAAACATCAAATCTTTCATATCTTTTTTATTTACGTACATATTCTAGGTATTAGCTATTAGGTACCGTACGGTATATTGGTGTGTGGTTTTATAGCATCTGTCTTCTACTGAAGTTTGTTTATTTAGCTAAAAAACAAAAAAAGTTATGCCTCCAAATGTAGATGTGACACTTCCTGTTCTGTTTCTCTGTGATGAATTATCACAGGCAATAATAGCACAATCTAATGTGATGTGTGTAGTTCTTTATAGATCTAGCCTCTTCATTTTTATCTCAAAGTGCACCAGATTGAAGCATTTTATCGCAAATTTAAAAGAAAATCTGGAGCCCGGAGGTGAAAGCCCCCTCCAGACCCCCCCCCCCCCCCCGGGCGGGGCAGCGCGATCATTCGAATCTTGCATAGGACCACCTGAGTCCTACAACTGCCACTGCCTGCTTGATTTAACAACGCAATATGATATTTTTTTTGCCCCCTCAAATATCTCAATTGTCCCCTCAGTCATTTCATCCTGCAGCCGGCCCTGGTGATAATCAGTGTACAGAGAGATATATGAAACTATTTGCCCAAGTGCCAAACCCTGCCTGAGCCATGACTGGACACAAATTCAGTAACAGTAACAGTAGTCTTCACGGAGCTACACTTTACAGTGTAATGTTGTATATACAGCATACTGGAATGAACCATGGCATGTGTCACAGTGACTGAGTCTATTTATACACAAGGAAACTAGCCATGCTGGAAAGAGATGTGTCTATTTATAGATTGTATCAGTAATGTGAATAGACTCAGACGGTCGGACGGTCCCATTGCCAATGAATTGACTTATGCAAGGTTATTGTGTTATTGTTGTCTGTCTATGGGTTGACTTTGAATATCTGAATGCTTTAAAGGACCACTTCACCACTTTTCAACTTCTCTTCCTATAATTGGTCCTAACTAATGTTCATGATAAAATACCACCATTTTTTTCTACTCAGTCTGTGTCTCATAGGAAGGCTGTGGGCAGTTCAGAAACCCGTCCACCAGTGACATCATCGATGGTGAATCCAAGCTAATAGAAACGGCAGGCTTTCTTTTCCTGAAAAGTTGCAATGCAAAAGTTGAAGCCATCGTTCTCACTATAATAAAAATCTAAATATATTTTAAAACAAATCTTGTTTAAAAATAAATCTGCCTAATGATGATGTCACTGGTGGACGGGTGTCCGAACTGCCCACAGCCCTCCTATGAGACACAGACTGAGTAGGAAAAAATTGTGGTGTTTTAACATGAACATTAGTGAGGACCAATTATATGAAGGGATGTTGAAAAGTGGTGAAGTGGTCCTTTAAGGTGAGTTACACTGTGAGTGAAAGGAGAGGACTCTGTTGTTTGACATGGAGTATATGGGTCTTTCTTAAAGATGGAGTGCCGTGATCTTACTTTTTCTGTTTTGTATGCGTCTATGGATGGATGGATGGATTTTATTTTGTCATTGGACACAAGTGTACAACGGAATTAATCTGTTGGCATCAATCCAAATGCAATACAAAAGGGTAATCATATAGTAATGCAAAGGTCTATGGAGTTAACATTACTCTAATAGACCCCCAGGTGTTTTGTATGTGTCTATGGAGTTAACATTACTCTTAATAGACCCCCAGGTGTTTTGTATGTCTATGGAGTTAACATTACTCTTAATAGACCCCCAGGTGTTTTGTATGTCTATGGAGTTAACATTACTCTTAATAGACCCCCAGGTGTTTTGTATGTGTCTATGGAGTTAACATTACTCTAATAGACCCCCAGGTGTTTTGTATGTGTCTATGGAGTTAACATTACTCTAATAGACCCCCAGGTGTTTTGTATGTGTCTATGGAGTTAACATTACTCTTAATAGACCCCCAGGTGTTTTGTATGTGTCTATGGAGTTAACATTACTCTAATAGACCCCAGGTGTTTTGTATGTGTCTATGGAGTTAACATTACTCTAATAGGCTACCGGTAATATTCAAATATGTCTTCTCTGTGTATTTTTGGTTTTCTTCCTGAAAGCTGAAAGCCTTTGAGTCAAAATCGAAATACACTACTTTAGTGTCATCATAACCCTAAGCCCTCCACCATTATCATACAACAACAGCTGTGCTGGGGCGAGGCTTAAGTTCAGGAGGCTGGTGATACGGTGAAAACCAGGTATAGTTAATGAACTGGTGGGTACTGTAACCACATAAAAACATAATTTTATCACTTTCTGTGCACTGTACAAAAAAATATGCCTCCTAGTATAATCATAGTACCTGATTATCATGTTTTTTGGGGGGGGGGGGGACACGGCACTCTCTCACACATCTTTATTGATGTTGACAGCAAAAAGGTCTGTTCGGCTTCTGTCATAGGATTGAAAAGATTGAAACGACTGAAAGGATTACTGACAAGAAGGGAAACATTTAGGATTAAAGATTGGTTGGTTATTCACTGATGTCACGCCTATACCGGTAATCACACTTGTTTCCCATCATGTCACAACATTGTGTACTTTGTTTTGGAGGGGCGCTAGCCTCTCCTATGTTCAGCTTTGAGGGTTTGTACTTTGTGCACATACAAACATTGTGTTAGCACAAACATTGTGTTAGCACAAACATTGAATGCCATTGACAATGAATGGACAGCTTTGAGTGTTTGTGTAAACACCAACATTGTTCTAAACACAAACATTGAAGACGATGGTGAGGACGCAAATTGTGTTTGGCCGGAATGAGATGATGTATGATGATAAGAGCGCCCCTCACTTCACACGGGTGTGATTTTTTAAGGGGCGCTAGCCCCTTCTATAAACAGCTTTTGTCCCCACACGTCTCAAGATTTGCCATTGACAATGAACTGAGAAATTACGTCAGAAATATGACGTAAATTAAACATCAAACGCCATTGACCTTGAAGGGAAATTTTACGTCATATATATAAACGAGCAAATCGGCTAACCAATCACAGGCAACAGGCATTCTGATTGGCCAGTATGAGATGACCCATGATGATAAGAGCTGATAATTCTGCTAAATATGACGTAAATTAGACATCAAAACATTAAACGCCATTGACATTGAAGGGAAAACTTAGGCATATGTAAACGAGCAAATCGGCTAACAAAACACATGGTGGTGGGAGCGCTTGACCAATAAGGGGACCACCTTACCTTATGTAGCAATGTCAAATATCCGCTTACATAAATTGATGTACGATGATAAGATCACACCCTCACTTCACACGGGTGTGATTTTTATACACATACACATCAGTGTGTACCTGTACGTGTGTGTACCTGTACGTGGGACCCAAAGAAATGAGCATGGTTACTATGGTCACTGACATTACGTCAGACCACAGCTGATCAGGCTATATAAAGACCTTGCACCACTCAGTTCACACAGGTGTGATTTTTTTTTTGCTATATTCAGCTATAGTGTAGATTTTCGTCTTACACAAACATTACATTCCCATTGACAATGAATGGAGAATTTACGTCATACGTGGACGAGCAAATCGGCTATTTCTGTCCTACACAAAGATTACATTCCCATTGACGATGAATGGATGATCTATTCTACGATGATAAGAGCGCCCCTCACTTCACACGGGTGTGATCTTTTACTACCTAATGTTACATTTCAAAGAATACAGTTTGGCGATGATGATGACAAGACATTTCTGTGTTTCTGTATCATTGCAGTTTGCATTTGCAGATTTCCCTCATTGCCTGTGCTTCTTTCTTTGTCATTGCAGGTGAGCACCATGCTGACCAGCATCGCCGAGGGTATCCTGTGCTGCTTAACTGGGAAGGCTGCCAGCCTGGTCTTGCCCCTGGACTCCTCTGAACCCTCTGATGGCTTCGAGTTCGTCGAAGTCAAGCCTGGACGAGTCCTCCGCGTGCGTCACATCATCCCCGAGCGTCCGCCCGTAGTAACGGAAGACCAAGTGTCGGGGAAGGAGAGCAGCGAGTCTCGGGGTGACGCCGACGACCGCCCTGAGGATTCTAACGACAACGACGAGCGCACCGGCGGTGGCCGCAGCAGTGTGCACTGCAAGAGGAAGATCACCGTCTACCGCAACGGCCAGCTGGTGATCGATAACTTGGGCGACGTGCTGCACGCCGAGATCCTGCAGGGCCAGGACGGGGACCTGGAGCCCTGCAGCACCGTGGAGGTGGAGCTGGCCGACTACCGGGAGCTGGCGTCGTCTCCGGACCCCAAGCCCGTGCCGCCCGCCGTTCCTCCGCCCTCCGGCGGGGAGCAGAAGCCCGCCCCGCCCCCCCGCCGCCGCCGCCGCAAGCCGAAGCGCACCGTGCTCATCGACTCCACGAGGGAGATCACCAGCTGCAAGGGCACGCACTCGGACGTGGCGCTGTTCTTCGTGCACGGGGTGGGCGGCTCCCTGGACATCTGGGGCAGCCAGCTGGACTTCTTCTCCCGCCTGGGCTACGAGGTCATCGCGCCGGACCTGGCGGGACACGGCGCCAGCACCGGCCCGCAGATCGCCGCGGCGTACACGTTCTACGCGCTGGCCGAGGACCTGCGCGCCATCTTCACCAGATACGCGCGCAAGCGCAACATTCTCATCGGTCACTCGTACGGGTGAGTCTTTGTATAGTCTAGCGTGGCATTTCTGTTAAAAAAAAGATATTCGCAATTGATTAATCACTTTTGCAAAGTGAAGCATTTCTGTGCTAGTTCACTATGATCAGTCAATAATGGCTCATAATAGATTTGCTCCCAAAACCTCAAAACACAATAACATTTAATTTAATTGGGATTCTTCCTGTCCCAAATGTTAACACATTCTGGGCGGGGAACCCCTTTTGGTGTTTTAAGCATGGTGTTATACTTTAGCTATTGAAAAATAGCAGATCTACAAGCTCATAGCGCGCCACCGAGTGGCACGCTACGAGCTTATAGGTCTGCTATTTTTGAAAAAACGTGAAAATGTGGCGCAAATCTTTGAATATATTCTTTCAAAGCGAACGTTTTTAACTCAAATCTCTTTGCTTCTGGGGGGGGGGGGGGGGGGGGGGGTTCACTGGAACAACATATTTTCAGATGGGGGTCGGCGGCCAAATACAGATAAATCTGGGGGTCGTTGACATGGAAAAGGTTGAGCACCACTGACATAGAAACAGACTAGAATCAGGATTTTAGAAGGCATTTGTAGAATCGTCCTGAGGTCTAAATGGGTTAACATGTTGCAACCATTCCCATCTTATGTCTCCCATGCAGCGTGTCATTCTGCACCTTCCTGGCCCATGAATATCCTGAGCTTGTCCACAAGGTGGTGATGATCAACGGAGGCGGTCCCACAGCTCTGGAGCCCAGTCTCTGCTCCATCTTCCAGCTGCCTTCGTGTGTTCTTCACTGTCTGTCCCCCTGTCTGGCCTGGAGCTTCCTGAAGTAAGACCTGAGGACTGGACTGCATACAAAATTACCCCATTTTGGCCTGACGTCAAAAAAAAAAAGTTCGCTCTGAAAGAATATATATTCAAAGATTTGTGCCGCATTTTCACGATTTTTCAAAAATAGCAGACCTACAAGCTCGTAGCGCGCCACTCGGTGGCGCGCTATGAGCTTGTAGATCTGCTATTTTTCAATAGCTAAAGTATAACATAATGCTTAGTTAAAACACCAAAAGGGGTTCCCGTCCAGAATGAGTTAAGACATCTAGGGGCTCCATTTTCTCAGCTCAAGCTCACAACGTGTCAATGTAGATTGGCTAGTTGAACTATTCAAAAATGTTTTTCAAAATAGTAAAACAAGGCAATGAAGTTTAGGGATAAGGGGTTTAGCGGTGACGGAAATGGAGCCCCTAGAACAGAACAAAGTAACTTCCCTCAACACACATAAGCCTAACAAAACGACATTGTTTAGTGGTAGTGCAGAATACACACTGAAATATTTTCATATTGGCATTACCTAAGTGTTTAACCCATTTTGGGCGGGAACCCCTTTTGGTGTTTTAAAGCATTATGTTATACTTTAGCTATTGAAAAATAGCAGATCTACAAGCTCATAGTGCGGCACTTTAACTCAAATCTTTGCTTCTGGGGGTCCCTGGAACAACATATTATTTTGAAATGGGGGTCGGTGGCCAATTACATATAATGTTTGGGGGTCCTTGAACATGAACGAGAACGACATGTACATGAGAAACATGTGTTTTTCAGAAAACTGTCAGGATTTTGTAGAATCGTCCTCAGGTCTAAATGGGTTAATTTGACATCTAAAATGCATACAAACCCTCTCTCTCTCTGTCTACAGAGCTGGTTTTGCCCGTCAAGGTGCCAAAGAGAAGCAGCTGCTAAAGCAGGGCAATGCCTTCAACGTGTCGCCATTTGTGTTACGGGCCATGATGAGCGGGCAGTACTGGCCCGAGGGGGACGAGGTGTACCACGCTGAGCTCACCGCGCCCATCCTGCTGGTGCACGGCATGTGCGACAAGTTTGTTCCCATGGACGAGGACCAGCGCATGGCTGAGGTATACCACACGTTTCCCCAAACAGTTGTGGGTCGCAGACACATTTGTATGGTTCCATTTTTTATTTGTTTCCTACTCTTTATTTTTCTTTTTTTTTTCTTTTTAACTCTTTATTTTTGAATTTTAGAATATGCAAGACAAGACATAAAAGACACACAAGGCAAACAATAAAACAAAAACATCAACAGAAAAAACTAAAAAACAGAATAAAACAGAAGAGGTCATGGGATGTACAGCAACAAGCAACAACAATACATATTACAGATTTTTGGAATCCTTACATTCATCGACTTCAGGAAAGACACAGCCCATATTCACTCCAAGCCGATCAACAAGCTCATAACATGGAGCGAAGCGACACGTTGTGGGCTTGTAGATCGGCTATTTCACTAGCTTGGGTCCTGGGTAACCACTAGAGACCAGCGGGTGGCGGATTTAGCCGCGGTTGCCGCGGGTGAACCGCAGTTTAGGGTGGATTAGGGTCAATTCATATTATTATAAATTAATATAGGATAAACCGCGGGTGAAATAATGCGGGAAATAAAGTAATGGCATAATAAAGTATATAAATATGCTTATTATAGCTTTTAAAACGCACACAATCTCGGCGTGCGTGCGTTGGTAGTAGTATTTTAATTTAATCATTTTCCATGATCTGGCACAAATTAGCCGCCTATGAAGTTGGGTCCTGTTGCACAACAACAACAACACAGTGGTCTCCTACAGGCAGCTACGCTAAAGTTGCTAACAGGCAGCTAGTGAGTCTGAGAGAAACTTAAAACTAAGTAAAACAGAAGGGAGGAATATACGTTCGGCGTGGGACTGGGAGTGATTAAGTTCTTTACCCTGCCGCCGATGACCGCTGGATATGCTGTATGAAAATACGTCGCGAAAACGTGGACGGCGTGTTACCATGGAAATGGATATATACAACCACTACGTAACATTGGTGAACTGTCGAGAGAGTGGTGAGTGACATTGTTTGTACAAGTAGTATAAATAGCCGATCTACAAGCTCACAACGCGTCGCAGCGTCGCGTTGTGAGCTTGTAGATTGGCTATACTGTATACGCTGGGCGCTTCCCTGCGCAGCGGATTGCGGGTGGTGCGGATTAATAAATTGGATTAATTAATAAATTGCGGTCGGATAACGGGCGGATTATAATTATGCACATGCGGATTCGGGTGACAAAAAAGCTCATCCGCTGTTCTCTAGTAACCACCGAATTTCTCGTTTGGGTCACGTACGGTCTAAAAAGGTTTGGGAACCACTGACACGACGAATCCAAAACAGATCCAAAACTTATCAAATGCAATATTGATACAAAATCTACTTTTATTTTACCTTTAAAGACTTTTATTGGAGGGAATTACATCATACTGTAATTTCAGTCAGGACAACTCAAGAATCATGTATCATGTAATATATATTATTGAATATAAAATGAGCAATATATTTATTATGGTTTAGCGATGAATTAGATCTGCTTTTTAGGCAGTGGGCACTGAGATCAAGCGCATCAGTCCCAACCATAGGGACTCCGAATCCCCCGTACCTAAACAGCAGATACAAAAAAAACGACAGGTGGTAGCTGGGGTGGAGGAGGGTGAGCAGCAAAAGTTAAAGCAGACAGTTAAAGCAGACAGTAGCACAGCAGTATCAATGTGCAGTATCTGCAAGCAAGCAAGGAGATTGAGCAGTGCAAACTTCCAGTTTAAAAGTGAAGTGAATCATGTGAATGAGAACGTGATCCTGAGCCGTCACAATTAACGGCCGGCAGCAACTGCACTGAGTTTCCTGACTGAACTTGCTCTGTGCATGTCTGTGACAGGCACGATGCCTGTGAACATATTCAGTTTAAGATTGCATGTCACATAAACATAATGTCATTTTAATCCTAACCATTGTGTTAATCATGCAAACATTACTTTTGTTTTTTTGTGTAGATTCTCCTGTTTGCCTTCCTGAAAGTGATCGAGGAGGGAAGCCACATGGTCATGATGGAGTGCCCGGACATGGTCAATACCCTGCTGCATGAATTCTTCTTATGGGAGCCTGACATGTCCAAAAAGATAGACACGGAGAAGAACCCTAATCTCAATGGCACTAACCAGACGCTGAGAGTACACAAGTCCTCGGACAAATAACCTGTAAGGAGTTACTTGCTTCATGCTTGGGGTCAATTAAGAGGGCCTGCCTTTTAGCACGTAAGTTCTTAAGGCTTGTTTCCGGGCTGAGGGCTATAGATGAAGCCACATCTCCAGGGTGTGTGCAGCTGCTGGTGTTTAAGAGGTGATTAAGAGGGGACTATAAAGAAGCAGGGAGAAACTTACCAGAGAAAATGTGAAGAGGAGGGGACCAGTTACAAAAACGGAGAGTGCTTGTTTCTGCTTCTCTTTTTGACATGGTATCTGTGCTCCATCGTGTGGTGTTCGTAAGCTCACAAAGTAATGGGAGGTCCACAGGACAATGACCATTTTGTCATTATCGTATGAACAAACCAAAGTGCAAAAGGCATAACGTACATAGAATAGTGTTAGTTTCCTTGTTTTCATCCAATAATACCTTCTGTAAAGTGCTACAGATCTTATAGCCCTTGTGAAATAATCACTAGTAACCTACCATCTTACATGTTCTCAATGGAAAGGCACAGGGATACACTGTACTGTATGTACAGTATGTAGTCAACAACAGACAGAGGAATCATATAATGAGATTTTGCACATGTTGATGGGGAAGATCAGAGTATGAATTGTAGTTACACAAGTTGGTGATGATATTGTACAACCAAATACTGACTGGATGGTAGTGTGGAATTGGAAATTGTTTTGACATAATATGCAGTATATTGGCTAATAGTGGCTACAAAGAGGAGTTAAATAATATGCCTAAATGTAACAACCTCACCACACCAACATGTCTTTGTTGCTATGCCAAAGCAGAGGTGATTATAAAATATCAACTGTTCGACCATAATCCATTCACCTCATCATTTTGTGCCCATACACTGTGTTCCTCATCAAACGCGGTCACGGATATTGTGAGTAACAATGGATCATCTATGCACAAGTACTAGAAGGTGGCCATTTAAAATTCTAAATCCTATAATACTAACTGTGTCTACTCTATGCAGTATGATAGTATTAACACTAATATAATAATATATAATACCGAAAATATGAAATATCCTACTGAAAAACCTAAAGCATTTTCCTATTTTATTTATATATATACTGTGTATATGTGTGCGTGCGTGAGTGTGTGCGTGTCATGTGTGATTGTGTGTAACAGCAACTGCCATAGCAGATAAAACCTTGTTTTATTAACAGTTGATGTTAGAACTTGAGGTGATAAATGTATATGAAGAGCATACCCCCCTACTACCCTCCAGTCAACTATATATCTCTAACAGTGTTACAAGAGAAAGCTCAACCTGGTATCTAAGAAAAAGACATTCGTTCATGAATGTTGTTTTGTCAGTGTCTCATAGTGAGACAATGAAGATAAGTGAGATTTTAAGTATGAAGCACAGTCTAACACAGTCCTTGATCTCTGTTGATAGCATGGCTTGTACTGTTTGTTTTTGTTTTCCTGGTGCAGCAAATTATAAGCAAATGGGTGGAGGATTTAAAACAGTATTTCTAAAAGCAGGAGCTCAAATATGAGTCTGTCAAAGGAGAACGTCTCCATCCGAAGGAAGCTCACCATTTATGCTATATAATATTGCCAGAAGATGCAACATGACTGGACTTATGCAACGTGGACAAAAATAGACGTGAGTTCGAATGTTGAGCAATGAAAACCGAGGCTATTAACAACTAACAAAACCAAGAGGAGCTGACTTGGCTATGATGTCTCGGAAGAGGAAACGTCAATAATATGACTTTTACAAAATACCAATAAATGCTGCTGATGCAATATGTCTCATTTTGGTGTAAATGCTCCATAAATGTAAAAGACTGCCGGGTGCACATATACATCGTCCTCTGCTAAAATTGTGCGTATAGAAACTTTCAGTGCTCCAATGTGCTATATCATTTGTGGATGATAATAATGTGTTAATGTTATTGTTGCAGTTATGTAAATCCTAACATATTATGCACTGCCCGAATGTAGATGCATAAGACAAATTATATAGCCTAAAACTGTTTCATTGAACTGTCAAATGAATGTGCCTTTCCTGGCATGAAATAAAACCAATGTTTGCAGTTCATGCGTGTTAGTCTTTGTTTTACGGTATGTGTTTTTGTATTTGTGGTTGCTTTTTAACAAAGCTATAAGTATTATACAAGATCTCTCTATGTTGCCCCAAGTAATGTGTGTGTATATATATATATATATATATATATATATATATATATATATATATATAGGTAGGTCATAGTACTACAAGTAACAAGACATCGCTAGTAAATGATGCATGATTTGGGACAGGTGGACACTTATAATGAATAAACTCCATCTTTGAATTATTGTGTTACTGTTGTCAAACAAACAGTTAGGCTATGGAAAATACATGTGATATTTGCTTTTGCCTCGGCTGAACCACTCTCGGTGCAGAGAAATATGGCTTATGTCATGTCCTGTGCATCAAGACCTCCCACTTGTTTTACTTGTTTTCAAGTGATTCGCCCATACAAGATGGGTGCCCTTCTTCCCCTGGCATCCTAGGGGGGCAAGGCAACAGAACAGCAACTCGCAGACTGGTCGAGAAGCCCCTGACTGGCACTGACTGCAGCTGGACTGGTCCGGGCATGTCATATCTGGCTTTTTGCCATAGAAAAACCGCCTGGGACCGAGGCTAGTGGAGGGAAAAAAAACTCAGAAAATCCTAAGCCTCTGATTGGCGGGGCTGTCCATGGTGTTGGTCTTCTAAGGAGGTCCGTGGTTGGTCAATTCACATGCCTGTCAAAGCATTTTTATTTTTTTTAATTTATTTTGTAGGAGGCGGTCCTGAAACTACTTTTCACTAGTAGTTATGCTGCCGGAAACTGCAAAAGAAGTAAGAACAGGACAAAAGTGTGGTGTAATAATAAGACAGTCTAGAGTCTAGACAGACAGTAGTTACTGGTATAGTACCACAGCGCCAGAATAATCAACATGATCCTGATGATAAGTAAAGAAGCCATGTACAACAGCGGTACATAAGAACCTAATTTACGGTCTATGATAAGAGCACGTACGCCCATCTTCATGGTTCCGTGTCCCATCCCCATGTGTGTGTGTTGGTTGTAAACAACACCGGGGAGGATGTGCGTGCCGCGTGCGCATGTGTACAACAAGAAGTAATGGAGGACAGGGAGCTCGCGTTGGTTCACCACTGGCGGCTGACTGAGTGAATGGTCCAGCGAACGTTTCATGGTCGTCACGTCAGTTGGATCATATATTTATCCACGTTGTCTTCGATCATCGATGTACCACCGTCCGTGAGTGAGTGCTGATCACACCACGACATCCACGCCGTAGCCTGAACCCAGTTGGCACAGAGTTGGTAAGGATGTTCGCACTTGTTTTGGGCCGTTGGTTGTTGGGGCTGCCTTGCCTACATAAATACATCATCACCAGATTTACCGTACCGTCCATCATCAGCAGAACGTTAGCCCCTAAGCCCAGCTAGCTGAGCTGCTGCTAAGGTGCAAGAGTATCTTCTAGTTGCAGTTAGCTAAACGAGGATGCGGGACGAATCTATTTACCGGGGACTGTCTACAACAATTCACTTATTTTAAAATGACAACCTAGGGTCTATAGTTTTGCTCTTCCAGATAGCCAACACGGTGCAGTGTGCGTATTTATAACGACAATGTAATTTGCCACTTATTTAATTAGCGTATTAGGGACATTTGCGAAAGTTTCTCCCGTGTTGACATTTTAACCAAGCGGTCGGTGTTCATGTGTTTAGATTTGATATGGGGCTGTAGATTAGATACTGTACGTTTTCAGGTAATAGTCGGTGTCCATCGTGCACTGCACGGCCATTCATTTGCTAGCTAACGTGAGCTCGTTTCGCGGACGTTTCATGCGAAATAAACTGAGTTGACAGTCTCGTTCTTATAATGGCATACTGTATTATGGCCGTGCACTTCATATTGCACGACTGAGAGAGTGGGACACCTAATAGGACGGCAAGCAAAGCAAGCTAGACGTGAGTTAACGTTAGCATGGTAGCTAAGTATTTGATGCTAGCTGACTACTCGGGCCGAGTTAAAGAGACGCTGCGCCTGGCCAATCAGAGAAGGCGTACGTATGTAGAGGAGGGGGCAATCCTAGGTATTGGGTACATTGTTTTATTTTATATGCGTAATTTTTGAGTATTTAGCCAAAAATCGTAGGTCATGTTTTACTATGGAATGGCCTTAATACCCATGGGGCGCCATGTGTGTTAAGGCCATTCCATAGTAATGCAACTCTTGCAACTAACTGCCATTGGGGATAATGTTTGCAAGTAGTTGCATGTTGCAAGGAGTTGCATTGGTGTGGAGTGGACTGGCCTTTTAGATGTAATGGAAAAGTGCTTCCACTTTTACGTGCAGTCTGTCTTAAGGCAGCAATGCATTAATCACTTTATTACATTACATATTATGTATTGTTACTCATCTCAACTGTGACTGGCCATACTTATTTGAGTATTTATTAATAATTAATAGAATACTAGAGCGGTGTCCGTTGGAGCCTCTACAGCGGTGGAAATGAATGCCCCACCCTGTCCCTTTTATGCCCTTATATGGAGTTCTTTGTCAGGCATGTCCAAATATGGAGTCTAGACAATGCAGAGATTTCTGTATCTGTCTCTGTGTCCCTTTATTCCTAAATAGTTCTGTCAGACATGCCGAAATATACCTTTATTCCTATATATGGAGTTCTGTGTCAGGCATGACCAAATATGGAGTGTTGTGTGAGGTCAGAACAAGCCAGCTCCATATATGGACACTGGGCAGGGGCCCTGTCCAGAGCCCGGGCAGAGGCCTTTTTGGGGCGGTTCTGGACAACAAGTGGGCCCGACCGACTCGACACCGGGCACTGCACTCCCTGTAGTGGTATGGAACGCATGTGTCGAATTTGAAGTCTGTGGGGCGAACGGTTCTCCAGTTACGTGGATTACAAAAGTACACACACTGTGCTGCCACACTATCGAAAGAGCTGCGCACGTTCTCGGCTGCGCGCAGCTTCAATTCTGAGTTTTTAGACAGCTGGTGGATGGAAAGAAGCTCCACTTCCGCAGACTTTTTGCGCGACGGCCAGATTCCCGGAAACGCTCTCCTCCTCGCAAAAAGTCCGCGGAGGTGGAGCTTCTTTTCCATCCACCAGCTGTCTAAAAACTCGGAATTTAAGCTGCGCACCGCTTAAGAAGTGCGCAGCTTAAGACCGTTTTCCGCTAAGGTGTGGAGACGGTGACAGACAGAGACTTGGTCCATTTATAGTAAATATCACAAAATATATGACTGGCATCATCATCGTGACAAGCATTCAACCGGCCCTATATAAAAGTGGTTGTTGCCCTTGAGAGTTGGAGAGGTTAGCAGCTCCTCGCGAGTGACTCCAAAGACTGTTCGAGACAGGATAGTTGGCCTTAAACAACCCTGCGATATCTGGCCTTACAACAACCCAGATATCGTTGTGTCAGAGATTTCAGCATCCCGGTTAAGCTCTCACCGGACACCACTGCGGCAGGTCTTAACCCAGACAACCTGCTCTAGTTTGAGTAGTGTTTTATAAGGTCTGTAATAATAAATTGTTGAACTAAATATCACATAAGAAATAACATAGATTTTGGTGGGACTGCTGGGCTTCTTTGTTGATCTTTTAGGGGTTGGCACTGGCTGGGATTTGCAATGGCTTCGGATTCAGTCTCCCTGAACCCCAAGGCCATCATGACATTTCGTCCCACTGTTGAGGAGTTCCAGGACTTCAGTCGATACATCGCCTACATGGAGTCGCAGGGAGCGCACAAAGCAGGCCTGGCCAAAGTGAGCATGGTGTCAACATAGTGTATCTATCTGCTTCAGCTTTGAGTAATTCTTTGAAATATTGCAACATTATGTCTACAATAACTGTTGGAATTACTGGAGTATGGCGGTTTATAACAGACTTCAATTGTTTATTTTACCTTGTAGTTTTTGACTTATTTCTGCCAACTGGCATGTCGAACATTGTTCATCAAGCCACATCTCGTCTCTATTGCATTGCTTTACAATCCAGTAACCACATGGCCTTGACTGTCACTAATAATCGCATGAAAAAGGAAGGCAGTCCACATACTGTTTAGCAGCTCCCAGAGGTAATTTTATTAGAAGTAGGATGGCAAGTTTGGCAACGTTTCGACCACAAACGGGACTCGTTTGTGGTCGAAATGTTGTCATCCTAGTCCTACTCCCTTAACCCATTTAGTCCTGACAATAAATAATAATAAAAAAAACGTCTAAATCCTGACAGTTTTCTGAAAAACCTAATTTTCATGTCAAGGACCCCCAAAAATATATTGAATTGGCCGTTGACCCCCATCTGAAAATATGTTGTTCCAGGGACTCCTCGGAAGCAAAGATTTGAGTTCAAAACGTTCGCTCTGAAAGAATATATCTTCAAAGATTTGCACCACATTTTTGTGATTTTTCTTTCTCCCCCCCTCAAAAATAGCAGACCTACAAGCTCGTAGCGCGGCACTCGGTGCCGTGCTATGAGCTTGTAGATCTGCTATTTTTCAATAGCTAAAGTATAACAAAATGTTTAAAACGCCAACAGGGGATCCCGTCCCAGAATGGGTTAAATAAAACTACCTCTGGGAGCTGATAAACAGCGTGCGGACCTCCTTCCTTTTTCCTGTACATTCTTTGTTTTTTTGTTACCAATAATAATCACATGCCCATCACTGTGCAATTCTCTATTCCAAAAGATTGTCCCACCAAAGGAATGGAAGCCCAGGCACAACTATAATGACATAGATGACCTGGTAATCCCAGCACCCATTCAGCAGGTGGTGACTGGCCAGTCTGGTTTGTTCACGCAGTATAACATCCAGAAGAAACCCATGATTGTCAGTGAGTTCCGCAAGATGGCCAACAGTGACAAGTGAGCAGTGCCAGATATCGTAGAACCGCATAGCATTGCATTTGTTGTTGATGCATCAGAGTTGCATTATTATAATATTATTATTGTAATAATAATGGGTATGGGTGAGCTTTATTTCATCAATAGTTATTCACTAAAGTTGGGTTATTGTTTTTGAAGATTTTGCAGCCCACGTTGTGCTAACTTTGAGGAACTGGAAAGGAAGTATTGGAAGAATGTGACCTTCAACCCTCCCATCTATGGGGCCGATGTCAATGGAAGCCTCTATGGTGCTGTAAGTTGCGTTATTGTTGTGGAAACTGTACATGGCGGTCAAGTACTTTTTGGGGTTTTGAGTTCATGACCCTCATTTAATTTGCTTTCACAGAGCCAACAATAGCCTTGATTATATCCATGTTGATTTGGTATCATCATCATCCTCGTTTTATTATGTATAATTGGTCCTACAAATCTCCTGCAGGATGTGAAAGAGTGGAACATTTCGCGCCTCAACACTATCCTGGACACCGTGGAACACGACAGTGGCATCACCATCGAGGGAGTGAACACACCCTACTTGTACTTTGGCATGTGGAAGACCACCTTTGCCTGGCACACTGAAGACATGGACCTGTACAGCATCAACTACTTGCACTTTGGGGAACCCAAGTCCTGGTAAATACTCCTTCTCTCCGCATTAGGTCTCCCATATAACAAGATATCAATCCACTGTAGACTGAAAGCATTTGTAGCAATGCTAATAGAAATCAAAGGGGTGTCTACTTGGGTAATTTCAGAGTTCAGACGTATAAAAAGGGAACTATGCCTATTACGCTACGAGTGACTGAGCAATGTTGTTGGGGATTCTCTGCAGGTACTGTGTTCCTCCAGAGCATGGGAAGAGAATGGAGCGTCTGGCACAGGGTATGATTTGAAAACCATAAATAAAAATATAATTAATTTTTTTCATGTACTTTTGAGACCTCAACAGTAATACCCTCTCTGAATGCTTCTACAGGGTTCTTTCCTGGCAGTGCCCAAAACTGTGAAGCATTTCTTAGACACAAGATGACCCTCATCTCCCCCTCTATACTGAAGAAATATGGCATTCCCTTTGAGAAGGTACATCGATGTATTGGCTCTTAATATTTGCACTTGATTGACTGTTAACTGTTGTTGTATATACTGTATGCATGCAAGAAAGAAAATCACACCCGTGTGAAGTGAGGGGTGCTCTCATCATCATACATCATCTCATTCTGACCAATCACAATTTGCGTCCTCCCTTTTCCGTCCTCACTTTTCGTGTGTTCACTTTGTATCCGCAATGCGTACTTTGCTCAGCCAGTCAAATCATCGCTATGATTCACACAAACACACACAGCTGGGCATAGGACGGGCTAGCGCCCCTCAAAAATATGTAACTGTAAATATTAAGAGATTTTGTATGCATTTGATACAAATCAGATTTAAGGATAGCTCATTTATTGAACATGTGCAGTCTTTGTTGGTGTGACTGTGATCGGTGACGGACACGATTCAAGTTGTTTTTGTGGATTCTTGCCAGTCTAGGTGAACATTGCCAAGGCAAACAAACACCTGTGGTCCGCGAACCATTGAACAGTAGAATAACAAGACACTTAGCTGCCTGCAGCTCTCATACATCTAGAAATGTGTGCTTCTCTGTGTGGGAGATTCCTTGACCTACAAACATCTTTGATCACATGACTACAGAGATGTGTACCAATTTGAGTGAGGTTTGGACATAAACAGTTTTCTGAAAAACCTATGTTTCTATGTCGGTGGTGCTCAACCTTTTTCACGTCAAAGGACCCCCATAATGTTCTGTATTTGGCCACGGACCCCCATCTGAAAATATGTAGTTCCAGCCAGGCACCCCTCAGAAACAAAGATTTGAGTTAAAAAAACGTTCGCTGTGAAAGAAAATATTTTCTAATATTTGCGCCACATTTTCATGATGTTTAAAAAAAAAAAGGGGCTTTGTTTTGCCAATTTTCAATAGCTAATGTATAAGATAATGCTTAAAACACCAAAAGGGGTTCCGGTCCAGAATGGGGTAAAGATGATCTTCATACATTGTAGACACAAAGCAGTTTAATCATTATTCTTGTTAATGTTTTATTCCATCAGATTACCCAGGAGACCGGTGAGTTCATGGTGACCTTCCCCTATGCCTATCATGCAGGCTTTAACCATGGCTTCAACTGTGCAGAGTCAACCAACTTCGCCACCCAGAGGTGGATCGATTACGGCAAGCAAGCCATACTGGTGAGAGAACTACTATTTATCAAATATTTTGCCATAAAATTACCCCATGACCAGAGCACAAGGTTTTCATCGCATTGGAATTCACTGTTTTTTTTAATGTATTATAATGACGATAAACCAAACTAGAATATCATTCTTTTGTATCTGCATATTATATGACAAAGTAAGAGAACATAATACAGGGTTCCCACAACGGACATGAAATTCCTGGAAAAGTTTTTAAATTAGAAATTACTTTTTCCAGTACTGGAAAAGTTTTGAAATGGATCAAAGGTCCTGGAAAAAATATTCGACTATGCATTTTTTTGGGTAATTATTTTGTAAATAAAAAACATTTCCAATACATTTTTACACGAAATATGTAACAAAATTTGTTTTTTTTGTGAAGTGGGCTGCATGATTGCAGCATAGGTGTAACAAAAATAACAGATCTACAAGCTCACAGTTTGCTTCAGCGTGACGCGTAGTTGGCTTGTAGATCTGTTCCTTTGTCAAGTGACACCAACCTGTGCAGCTGCAGCGCATGAGCGGAACGTCATAGTCCTGGAAATTGGGTTAAATATTCCGGAAAAGTTTTTAAATTTCATTGGAAAACATGTGTGGGAACCCTGATGATGATGATAATAAGAGCTCAACCGAGTTTGTTTTCTGGTGGATGAGATACAGACAAATATTGTATTGCCAAAAATCTTCCCCATCAATCAGTGCTTGGGTAATTACTTTGTATCTCCACTCTTGTCGCCTTCAGTGCTCATGTCGCAAAGACATGGTGAAGATTTCCATGGACGTGTTTGTGAAGAAGTATCAGCCGGAGCGATACGCACAGTGGATGGAGGGGCGAGAAACGGCAGCCATTGACCACTCGCGGCCCACCCCGGAGGCCAAGGA
This sequence comes from Electrona antarctica, assembly GCF_951216825.1. Lineage (NCBI taxonomy): Eukaryota > Metazoa > Chordata > Actinopteri > Myctophiformes > Myctophidae > Electrona > Electrona antarctica. The sequence goes on along the minus strand of NW_027637150.1, from coordinate 6,881 downwards.
GTTCCTGGAGGAGGGCTTCAATGACATCACAAGCCACAGTGACGGCAGCTCCGTGGAAAGCTGTGTGGAGGAGGGAGAAAGGAAGAGGTAAAAACCTATGTTCTTGTCAGTGTTGTCGTTGGCAGCAAATTTCTATTTTAGTTTTAGTCATAGTCTTTTGAAACGTTTTAATTTAGTTTTAGTCACCTGGAATGTTTTAGTGTTTAGTCTAAATATCATAAGACTTTTGTCTAAAATGTATTTTGGCGGGCCTTGATGCCGTCATAATGTCTGATTTTACACTTCACACAACGTGTCGCGTCGCAGCGCGACACGTTGTGAGCTTGTAGATCTGCTATTTTCAGCATGCAACCAAGTGTAAAATGACTTTTACTGGATCTCTTGTCCACTAGTGCCTTCCTAACATTTTAGTCTATTTTTTATTTGTAGACAAAATCGACAGTATAGTCTTAGTTTTAGTCACCATAGCTTAGTTTTCATTTAGTTTCCATTTAGTTTTCGTCAGTGAAAAAAGGTAGTCGACGAACATTTTTCGCCATAGTTTTAGTCGACGGAAACAAACACTGGTTCTTGCATGACTCTCGTGTGTTTGAGATGCTCAGCATTTATCCCCCAGTTCTGCTCGACTAGTATATTAACACAATATAGCTGATGCACTACTCTCTGCTTGGTGAACCCACAGCCACACACAGAGGATTGAAACCAAGAGACACAGGGTTTGTCTGGAGGTGCCCGAGGAGGTGGTTCCTAAGGATGAAGACGAGGAGAAGCAGTACGGGAAGAGGCCCAGGCTTAGCCTGATGCCTCCGCGGACTGCATCGCCAGACTGCAGGAGGACTAAAGGTATCATGTGACCAGTTTCTAAGTTATACTACATCTGGAAGGGCTTTGGCTAATGTTAACTTTTGTATTTCTGACGATTAGGACAAAAACTAACATAACTTAACCCATTTAGACCTGAGCTTGATTCTACAAATGTCTTCTAGTTTAGACAGTTTCTACGTCGGTCGTTCTCAAACATTTTCATGTCAAGGACCCCCAAAAATATATTTATTTGGCCGCCGACCCGCCATCTGATAATATGTTGTTCCAGGGACCCCTCCAGAAGCAAAGATTTGAATTAAAAAAACGTTTGCTCTAAAAGAATATATATTCAAACATTTAGGCCACATTTTCATCCTTCCTCTACAATAACGACACCACAAATTGTTCTTCCCAAGGCCCACCGAAGTTGGTCGTCACGCCGACCAAGCTGACCCTAATGGACCCGTTCCGCCGGTGTTTGAGCGGCGGCGGCGGTAGCGAGGCGACTCGTCCCCCTCACTACACCAAGACCCGAGCGCCGGCCATCTCCTCTCCGTCCTGGCACAGGAACGGCCATCTCACGGTGGCCGCGTCGCCGGCCTGGAGCCAAGAAGACGACACGGCGGCTCAGCCCGCCCGCAAGATGGGCGTCGCCAGTCTGCTCTTTCACAAGACCCTGAGCCCCAAGGAGGCGCTCCACGTGCACACGTACGCCCTGGACAGCAGCCACCATCAGAGCAAGCCTCACACGCAGCTGCAGGTGCACAGCTACGCCAGAGAGCACCAGCCTCGCCACCTCCAGCACAAGGCTCACACGCAGGGGTCCCACCACGCACAGACGACGACGCAGCCGCCGCCTCACGTCCAAAGTCCAAACCCCGAGGAGACCAAAGCAGACAGTCCAGAGGCAGAGGAGGAGGAGGAGGAGGAGGAGGAGGAGGAGGAGGAGGAGGAGGAGGCGGTGGCGCAGAGTCATCATCCGGCGGCAGAGCAGGCTGTGGCGCAGGCGCATCCCGCAGAGGAGGGGGAGCAGACGCAGTCCAAAGAGCCAATGGAGGCGCAGACCTATTCAGACGAGGATAAGGATGTTGATGTTGTTGATGATGATGATGTTGATGATGCTGAGCTCCCCAGTGTGCCTGCTCCCGCCGCCGCCCACACACCACCACAAACGCAAGTGAAGAAGGTGAAGAAGGTGGAGTTGGACAGCTCCAAGAAGAATACGCGAAAGGTTGGTTTTCTTGTGTGTGTGTGTTCTGTTTTAGAATTTGTCGTTTCCTCCACCCTCTCTCCATAGAAAATGCATGAGCTTCACGACGTTTGTCAGTATCGCATGCTCTGTGTGTTGTGGACTTATAAGCATGCTAGCCAGATCTTATTTCATCCCTCTTTCCCCTTTTATTTAGACAATATAGTCTCGAGATGGACTGTTGGGCTCACACAAGTTTGAAATTCTTCCACCTCACAGTTAGAAGATTGTGAAAGAGTTAGAATCATGTAGAGTGGATAGGGTGCACAGACTGATAATGAAATGGTGATATAATAAGTGATAAAAGCCAGTAACTTTGGTCGGTTAATGTCAGCTCTACTGATTCCACTGGACTACAGCATTTGTCAAACTTGCAAACCTATGGTTGTACTCTGCGTTAACAATGTTCTGCTGCCCTCTTGTGGCTTCAGTGTACAAAAGAAGAACACAACCTATGATCAATTGGCAGCAAAACATATGCCTAACTGTGGCAGTTTAGTTGTTTTTCTAACACATATTACACCATAGTGTCTCACTAGTCCCGCCCCCATCGACAGGCCCGGAAGAGAATTCCCCATTTAATTTCTCCCATAGACGTTTCAAAAAGTATTTATTTAAAGACCTTTTAAGCCTCGGACAAAGCCAACTCTTGTGACAAATCATGACAATAAAAGTGCAAGGTACTTTTTGTTTTTCTTCATTATTTGATCGGCCCAAAACATTGTGTTTTATTGTCATGATTTGTAACAAGAGTTTGCTTTGTCCAAGGCTTAAATGTCTTTAAATACTTTTTGGAACGTACGTTTCAAAAAGTACGTACGTACCATGCCTGTCGTCGTCATGAAAGGCATGTACCAATGACGCACTTGCTAGGCAAACTAAAGCCAGAAGTTTGATGGAATTCATTGCAGTCAATGTCAGTTGGCAAGTGTATGAACAAACAATATTTTTAATGATTTTTAATTGATTCTGTAAAATATAATACCGGTAAGACAGTTAAAAATTTAACGTGTAGCTATTGAGACGGAGCCTCGCTGGCAAGACTAATGTCGCGATAACGGCTCATATTGAATGCACGGTCAGAAACATACTCTTTGCTGTATTATAGACGCCTCCATAAAAACATGCGACTAATTGTTAACTGTCAAAGCTCGCAATCACTCAAAGATAGTTTTGTCATACGCTTCTCTACCAGGCACTTATTCACGTCAATACATTGAATGCATTCCATCAAACCTTCCTCTCCAGTTTACCTTCCACTGTGTCAATCTGAGATCTGGACAGCTGAAATTGCCACACCAAGAAAGTGATGCGGCGTCCTTTCTTTCTTTATGGCCTTGCATAGAGCCAAGAATTTTGCTACTCCTGTGACATCGTTTGAGTCGGTACAGTTCAGAATATTTAACCCATTTTGGGCGGGGACCCCTTTTGGTGTTTTAAACATTATGTTGTAATTTAGCTATTGTAGCAGATCTACAAGCTCGTAGCGCGCCACTCGGTGGCGCGCTACGAGCTTGTAGGTCTGCTATTTTTGTAAAATCGTGAAAATATTTATTTCAGAAAACTGGAGGATTTAGAAGATTTTTCTTTTTAATGTTGAGGTCAGGCCTAAATGGGTTAAATACATGTTAAAGAGGGAGATAAACAAACCACTATTCCAAAGTATTGGTATTTGCAGGTGACTTTACTGATGCATTTTTCAGCACATTGTTGCTATTCTAATCTCTGAGAGCGCTTTATATTGTTGTAACTAACGGCTGCAGTGCTGCTAACGCAACGCTTCTTGCTCATCCTGATGGTGGTCCTCTCTCACTCTGCTGGTGCTGGGGAACGAACGCTGTCTTTTTGGTCTTTGATGCCACACCAAATTCTTATTTCTAGAGTTGACTAGTGCTGCTGTTGTGGATAACATGGCTATCATGCTGTTCAAACCACAGACCAACCACTCGTGCCTTCGGGATGGTGACACTATTATCCTTCAGGACATCGCCACTTCCACCAGAAAAACAAAGCAAAGCGACACCAAAGCGATCACTCCTCCCAGTCCCAAGCGTCACGTAAGTATAGTGCTCGGCCAGTGACCACGAGTGAGGCCCGCAAGGGACTAGAACGGACCTAAATCCTTTGCCAGAGAAGGGATCCGCAGCAGCAGCCGCAGCACAGTGCTCGCAGCATGCCTCACTAGTGTGCAGATAGAAGAGAGACCTCAAAATTAGGTCTTTGCAAGCATAGATATGAATAGAATTTTAGATGCCTCATTGGCCTTGCCTTGCAGTTCATTGGAGCGACGTGTGTCGACGCGAGGCCTGGGAGGCACGCTACGCCAACGCTGCCACTCGAGTGACAATCACAACGCCTCTTTTTCCGGGGACTTCCGGTCAGACCTGAAACGTCCTCCCTGTGACACACACAGAAGCTTCTGTGAAGCACTAATAGTCTCACGTGGCCAGACTGTTGCCTCTTCTAGTTGTCTGGCTACGCGATACTACTACTGATGCACCAACCAAGGAAGCTTATGCCCTCACTTTTGCACATACAACCATAGATATTATAAGAAATAGATGCCTCATTTGCCGCTGCAGTTCATTGGAGCGACGTGTATCCCAATGAAGGCGGACGTGCAGTGCTGAAGGCTTTTTTTTTTTTTTTTTTTTAACAAATCATGAATTATAACAGTCATGACAATATACATTACAATACAAAACAAGACCAACAAACAAACACAAACAACAAAGTTATTAACAATACAACATCAGAGCCAGGGGGGATTAGATTACTAACAGAAAACATTAAAGAGTGAACACAAAGCAACAGTTCTCCGCAGCTTTCTTATTTAGAAGTGCTGAAGACATTTGCTGAAGGCGACTGCGTCGCTGCCCAAGTGACGTCACTCATGTGACTCCTCCATGTCTCTCGCTGTCACTCAAGTGACTACTGGCCAATCACAGCGCGTCTTTTCCGGGACTTTTGTTACGCACGCGGAAGCTTGACAAGCTTCCGCTTTGCTTCCGCCTTCAATGGTGACACGCGCCTCAGAGCCGGAAGGGGCGTCTATGTATATATGTCTATGCATACAACAACAACAACGCCCCAGAGCCGACGGAGGCGTCTAGCTTTCTATAAGACAAATTCCAATACCCCCAAATCTCGGCCACTCGCTCACTCACACTCGGTCACTCCAGCATGGCGGTGTTATGGTGAAATTGGTGACCTGCTGACGTATGTAACCATCGGGTAGACGATCACATAATGTCAGTGTCCGAATGTAAATCGTTGCAGTTTTGTTTATTAGCAGAGTTCAACCTGGTGGTATTTAGGCCACGTATTTAACCCATTCAGGACGGGAACCCCTGTTGGTGTTTTAAGCGTTATGTTCTACTTTAGCTATAGAGGGTATGCGTGTGACATCATCATCAAACCAGGAAGTTATGCAGGAACGCCTACTGAGTGGCAAAAAACTACTTTCTGGCCTTGACAGCCCATACATCCACACAGAAAAGTCTTATCTGATTGCATTAAACAACATTAAACAATGTTAAACTCACTTTGCCTGTTGCTTTGCCACTCGATTTGCCACTCGATGTGCCATTCACTTTAAGCATGCGCATACTCTCTATTGAAAAATAGCAGATCTCCAAGCTCTACAAGGTTGAAGATCTGCTATATTTGAAAAATCGTGAAAATATGGTGCAAAACTTTGAATATATATTCTTTCAGAGCGAACGTTTTTAACTCAAATCTTTGCTTCTGGGGGGTTCCTGGAACAGCATAATTTTCAGATGGGGGTCGGCGACCAAATACATATATTTTTGGGGGTCCTTGACATGAAGTAGTTTGAGAACCACTGACATAGCATAGCAACATGAGGTCGTGATTTATAATAATAATAATACTATCTCAAACTTATATAGCGCTTTTCTGAGTACCCAAAGACTCTTTACATGGGGGGGGCTTTACAGAGGTAACGACAAAACAAAAACAACTTTATTAGGAAAAGGAAAAACACTAAAAGCTAAAAACATTAAAAAGAAAGCCGGTGAGAAGGGTTAGCTAGGGAAGGCAATATTGAAGAGGTGGGTCTTGAGGGCGGTTTTGAAAGTTTGGAGGGTGGGGGCATCTCTGAGTGCCTTAGGGAGGGCATTCCACAGGGTTGGGGCAGCAAAGGCAAAAGCTCTGTAGAAGACATTTTGTAGAATCGAGCTCGGGTCTAAATGGGTTAAAGATCTCCACATATTAGTTGTGTGGTCACATATTTCTGTCAGACGTCGGGTCACCAATTTCACCATCAAGTGTGAGTGAACGAAATTTGGGGCATTGGAATTTGGCCTATATGTCTATGTTTGCAAACAAGCACACGCTCAACTCTGTCCTGATCTTTCCTCTTTGCTTTAATACCTCTCTCTGTCCACCAGGTGTCAGGGGAGCAGTCGTACTGCAAGTCACTGGCGGTCAATAAGCAACAGAAGGCGGCTCAGCTCTGCAAACTGTCTCGCAACCACCCGCTGCTCCGAGAGGTCACCAGTGACGAGGGTATGTATGACCAGACAAAACCCCTATTATATTCATTCATAAATGAATCCCTGGTTTACTGACATGTACTGTACATGTTGACTGTAATCTAACCCCCCACCCCTTCTATTTTTATCCTATTATTATATCTGTATCACCGTAGGTTTTTACCACTTTTTTTTTAAACTTTATTTTTCGCAGTTTTGTTTATTCGAGATTTCAGGGTATACAGTAAATCAGATGATATAACAGTATATGTGACATACCAAAAAGATAACATGTAGGCCTACCATATACCATACCATATACCATAACCACC
>NW_027637152.1:17500-21886 GCF_951216825.1 Electrona antarctica | reverse complement strand
TTTTCTCCTTTTTTGGGCGACTCCTGTGTGTACAGTTGGGTGCCACCGATATTGTCCCTTATCATTTGACCCATTTAGGCCTGAAAAAATCCTTCTAAATCCTCCAGTTTTCTGAAATAAATATTTTCACGATTTTTCAAAAATAGCAGACCTACAAGCTCGTAGCGCGCCACTCGGTGGCGCGCTATGAGCTTGTAGATCTGCTATTTTTCAATAGCTAAATTATAACATAATGTTTAAAACACCAAAAGGGGTTTTGCGCAGATCACGCAAACCTCAGCAAAAAGAAAAGGACAATATCGATGGCCTCCAACTGTACCACCAGAGGGGGGCTCACGTACCAAGAGTGGTACTAGTACCAGTGGTTGGGAACATATACTAGCATCCCAATTCGAGGGGAACATTAACCGGAAATAGTAGACAAGCCCACAAAGCCTCACGTTACACAAATAATACGTTTTATAAAAGTATTATCACAACAACTTTATTTTCTCTGGACTTTGCCATGTCTGCTTAGGTGACGGTCTTCTCTCTCTCTCTCTCAGCAATACGGGGTCCGCGGGCTGAAAAACACTGACCTCTGACTTAGACTCTAGTTGGCTTTGGATCATGTTGAACCCTCAGGCTACCAAGGCCATTACTAAATGCTAGCTTAGTACTGAGAGAGCCGCCCCCTCCATGCACGAGGCACTCTGTCCTGCTGATCTCCCCCCAGAAGACATATGCAGCCTTACTGGGAGCCCAGACAGATAAAAGGCCATCGCTGTGCAAGTCAAAACACATGTTTGACAGCGCGCTAGCTCGCCTGTCAGCCTCCAGCATGCGTCCTTAATGGGCGCAGAATGGAATGGGGAGGGAGGGAGGGGAGACCCGCAGACTGCCACTGGTGCTGCTGCTCCAAAGGCAAGTGGCTTGTCCAGTCATCTTGGGTTATTATAGCAAGCAACAGGCACACAAGCTCTGTTTCGCTCGGAGTTGGGGAAAAAACAACAACGCACTTATATATCAGAGCACGCCACATGCACGTTGGATACTAAATCCACACACACCAATCAGTCAGGTCGGCTGTCACCTTGCTGTATGGCACTGTTTCTCAACCTGTGGGTCAGGACCCCCTTTTTCTTTGGGCATCGTCATGCAACATTCTCACTCTCACTGTATACAAACATAGATACAGTAAGTTTGACATGGTATCGGCACATTTCTAAAGATACAATTCAATGACATCACAAAAAACAGCACAAAAAACAAATCGACAAAGTGAAAACAAGCCCCTTCGCTCCACGTTTCGAGTTTGTGGATCTGCTACTTTTGATGCTTTTGTGTGACACTGTAGTATGATAAAGTAGGACGTCAATTTACGAATATGAATACAGAATATGAAGATAGTTTCTGCCCGACAATAACAATATATACGACGTTGTGGGACTGCGGAGGTTAGGCGGAACAGTCTGTCCTTGAGAATTATTCTAAACATGCTAGTGGTTTGTAACATAGCTTTTTTTTTTAAAGGGTTGAGAGACAACTGCTTTTAGGGGGCAGGAGGAGAGTTGAACCGGTCTTTAGAGCTCAAATGTAAATAGCCGTCCGGCTCAGTCCAAACAGGCTTTTGTCTCCTGCTGACAGGAGGCAGTAACTCTCCTCTGTTTAAGCGAGCGGCCGGCCCGCGCTCTGAATGGGATCTGAGCGGAATAGGGATGCTGTGAATGTAGGGATGCTGAAAGGGATCTGTAGCTACAACGATGCTGGCTTTCCTTAAGATCCGGTCAGCCCTGGAAACAGATGGGACTCGTTGTTCTTTTAGGTGCATGGCAGCAGAGAGCCATTGGGGTTTGACGACTGGGTGAGTTATTAGCTACAAGCCTCGTCTAGACTAAAATAAATCTATGAAGCTAAAAGCCGAACCACTGATAATTAAGGGCTGTTGTGGAGAGGAGAGGTATATAGGCCCTACAATGTTCCAGGGGCATGAAATCAATCAAGTGTTACTGAAGCAATAATAATAAGAAGCAATAATCCATAGTTTAATTTAATGGTGCAACAGTTATTTGAACTAATCGATTGAATCCCTTTTTCTTTCATTGATTTAATAACATATCCATTCCCAACAAATAGCCTACAGAAATTGTGCAAAAACATCGTACAACTATAACATAGGCTAATCACACGTGGTTAATCACACAACAACGATTTAGTTGAGTATAAAAAAAAGACTACTCAAAATGTTCCGTCAATTCCTTGGCAATATAGCCCTAGTTTAAATCCATATTTCCTATTTCCTATTCAATCCAAATGGCAGTAATAATACGCATTAAAAAACGATTAGCTCTGTGCGTGCGTGCGTGCGTGCGTGCGTGCGTGCGTGCGTGCGTGCGTGCGTGCGTGCGTGCGTGTGTGCGTGCGTGCGTGCATGCATGTATGCATGTGTGCATGCCATGCATGGATGCATGCGTGTATATGCGTGTGACTGGAGTGCAGACAGTAATCAGAGGGATTATCGACTGACTGTGATCAAATGAAGGCAGAGCAGACTAAGTCTAACTACGACAACACATCAATCACACACGGCTGCTCTGCCAGCGCTGGGCGTGTCCTGGATGTCCATTGATCAGCCAGGCGCTCCACTCCAGATTAGGGCCTCGTTTAAAGGAAAGGACAAAAATCCATACGTTCTCCCCCCCAGTGTTGCCATGTCTGCTTAATATAAGCGACTTTGGGCTTGATTTTCGGCATGATTGCTTGTAAACGTTGGTTGCGATTTTTTGATGGGCTTGCTTATTCGGGCTCGTTTCGTTAATGTCGCGGAAACCACTGGTTCACAAACATTTTCATGTCAAGGACTCCCAGCTTTTGACATCAAGTCTGAACCAAGCACTACATTACAGTCATCCAGCTCATTGCTTTTTTATTTATTAAAGCGTACTTAACTACAGTGCTTAAGTAAATCTACAGTTACTTTCCACCCCTGACTGGAGGTCAGGTCAGGACTCTTCTCAACGTGGGGAATAGGGTCGACTCTAGTGGGACGGGGGGCCGGGGAGGTGCACTTATCACATTAGCATATTCATATTTCAACCATAACGTGGCCAACCTGAGAATACTCTCCCTTTCACTTATTAGCATTTAAACTCCGCCAACGATAGGGGAGAGAGAGAGAGAGAGAGAGAGAGAGAGAGACATTAAGGGAGAATGTGGGGGGTGATGGGGTAGATCTAAGAGTTATGGATATTTTGATTAAGGTGCAGCAGCCCGGGCATCGTTTGGATGAGCTGCTGCCTGACACCTCAGTGCCAAGGTAAGCATACAGAGTGCGTGCGTGCGTGCGTGCGTGCGTGCGTGCGTGCGTGCGTGCGTGCATGCGTGCGTGCGTGCGTGCGTGCGTGCGTGCGTGCGTGCGTGCGTGCGTGCGTGCGTGCGTGCGTGCAAACACACACATGCGCGCATGCACCACCGCATACATGCGGTCACAATGCATTGCAGCTTGCAACAATGTGTGCGCTTGTATACAATGTTCAAGTGGTACTGAAATAGTTCTTATTTAGATCAGTTGGGCTTTTACACCTCGAATAACAATCAGTAATGGTCATAATTAGCTCTAACTGGCAATAACACTAGGGGGGGGGGGGGGAATTGGTGAACCCCAAATGTAACCACTTCAATCCCATATGGTTAAGTGGAGTCCCTCAGGGCCTTATGCTAATGTATTTTCTGTTTTCTTTTAGTGTGGGGAAAGCTTTCGTTGAAAATAGTCGATCAACAAGCTTTCTCTCCTTCTCCATTCCTCTCCCCACTCTCTCTCTCTCTCTCTCTCTCTGTCTCTCTCGACAGCTCCCACAAGCTCTCATTGTGATGCAGTGAGCGCGCTCTCTCTCTCCTCCTCTCCCTCACACACACTCACAATCTGGTAGCTGCACGCTCACCCCAGCCTCGTCCCATTATTTATTGATTAGGGGCCAGAGAGAGGGGAGAGGGGGGGGGTGGGGAGGGGGGGTCTGGTCTCATGGTATTTCTAGGAAGGATATTTAAGGCCGTCATCTGCCCTGGATTCCCTGGAAGACTGAGAGAGAGAGAGAGAGAGAGAGAGAGAGAGAGAGAGAGAGAGAGGGAGAGCCAACAGGGTCACATGGGTCACAGTGAAAGGGACGCATGAAATATGGACAGCAGTGCACAGACGGCGGTGTATGGAGAAAGGAAAGGAGGGGGGTGAGAGCGAGGGGGGTTCAGGGTGGGATTAGGGGGTATATAGTCTCGCGTGTAGCCATTAACCAGAAAACTATACTCCACAATCTCTGAATGCTCCATAGAGTCTGCTGCGAGTACACCTCCCGAAAGCTGAGGAAGGACGCTATCGTCTATTCGTCATGAAGAAAATATCTTACACCCAAC
>NW_027637152.1:0-12500 GCF_951216825.1 Electrona antarctica | reverse complement strand
CCAGAGCCTGGGCAGAGGCCTTTTTGAGACGATTCTGGACAACCGTGGGTCCGATCGACTCGACACCGGGCACTGCACCCCCTGTGGGGGTGTGGAACGCGTGGGGCGAACAGTTCTCCAGTTACGTGGATTACAGACGCACAGACGTATACGTACATAGACTTGGTGCATTTATAGTTAGATAGATGCCATTATTTTAAAACCATGTAGTGCTTGATTTGTTATAAATTAAAGGTATTATTATTATCATAATTATTATAAATGAGCTAGTATAGTAACTAAACTCTAAAGAAAGTAATCTGTTCTCTTTGCTTGACATTAACATATTTTGTGCACAGTCCACCATGCAATTAAGTAATGCATGAAATAAGTAAATGTATTATGTGAAGCATATGCATACGAGAATCCTGGGAATTATAGATATATTTTAGGCAGTTTGTAATTTTATTTTGTTATAAGCGCAGTACAGTACAGTGCAGAGCAATGACTACATGCAACACAGGTCTCAGGAATCTTACTAGCGTGGGTGTGATTATTTGGCCGACCCTTTGTCCGGTCAGCTACCACTGCACCGGTGGCATAATCTGTTGTGTCCATCTGAGTGATGGATGGGTCACAATAATGACCAGACAACTATGAACACAATGTAACCTGACCACACAGCTTAGTGTGTGTGTGCGTGTGTGTGTGTGTGGCGATCCTATGATATTTGAACTAACTGCTGTTCCTTACAGCGTGTATTGAGCACTTAAGGACAAAAGGAATAACCATGAAAACCCACTTAAATGACCCCACACACACACACACACACACACACACACACACACACACACACACACACACACACACACACACACACACACACACACACACGCGCGCGCGCCCGCGCCCGCGCCCCGGAGCGGCTATCAAGGGAGGAGCACTTTGCTTATGAAGCCCTTCTCCCTCTGGACTTTGAAGATCCTAAGAGCTTCAGTGTGTGTGTGTGTGTGTGTGTGTGTGTGTGTGTGTGTGTGTGTGTGTATTCACCCCTTCCAAGTCCTTCTAAAACATGCATGAGTTTATGAGCTGGGAACGCACCACTGCAGGCCTTGCGGGCTTTTGCGTGTGCGCGTGCGTGCAGGCTTTTGTGTGTGTGCGTGCGTGAGAAGGGCAGGTTTAAATGGCTTTCCTGTAACCTCCATCCTTTAGCTATTCCACTCGTCTCATCTTTCCTGTTGACCTGCTGCAACCTCTGCCGCCCCCAACACACACACACACACACACACACACACACACACACACACACACACACACACACACACACACACACACACACACACACACACACACACACACACACACACACACACACACACACACACACACACACACACACACACACACACACACACACACACACACACACACAACCCTGTACTATCCGTTGCAGGGTGCTCCAGAGGGACCTGTCCAGACCTTCCACCAGAAGCTCTCGTCTGCACCTCCTCCTGTTCTTCTGTCACAGTAAAATGTCACCGAGCCTCCACACGACAGAGGTGTAAAACAAATGACACACTGCAGTGGCTGAACGAGCAAGGAGAGGAGAGGAGAGGAATCAGGGCAGATTTGAGGCCAAATTAATCTTTTATGAGCCCAAATGGTCCGCCGTGTCGTGTTGTGTGATGTTGTGCTGTGTGTCGTGTTGTGTAGCCCGGCTACTATACCCATTGAACCCTGGCATCCATATTCTCTGCTCTTTTTTGGCCAAAGCATTCTCACCCCCAAGACGGCAAAACGAGTGAGAATGAGGACCTCGTTCAATGACGTATATACACCAAGTTGGTCATTTATTCTGATTCTGATTCAGATTATATAGGACACAGCCAGCTAATTTATACAACACTGTTGGGAATGTATCCTGTTTAGTTACTGTGAGGAATTTCTCCTGACTCAACAAACTTGATGCTTGAGGAGTGGAATTAATAATTTACACAATACATATATGTATTACAGCCGGATGGATGGAAGACAGACAGACAGACAGACAGACAGACAGACAGACAGACAGACAGACAGACAGACAGACAGACAGACAGACACTAAAGCCACAACACTTTCACGTGTATGTCTTTCTGATCGACCCTTCATGAAGTTAATGGGCTGAGTATATTGCGTCTGTGTCGGGTGGATACGGTAGTTACCTCATATGTCCAGTGTTTTAGGATTCAAATACAACAGCAGGAAAAGCAGCAGATCTACAGGCTGGAAACACGTTTTCGTCACGTTTCCAGCTTAGCGGATCTGCTGATCAACTCATTCACCGCCATCGATGTATCATACGTGTTTTCAGTGGTTGATGAAAGAGGGCGCTCTTCCGCAGCCTGTGAGTGATCCTATAGGGCTTCCAAAGAAGAACACACCCGTGATCTAACGTGATCCCAGAAGCAAGGTAAACTCCAGGTAATACATCAAATGCATAGAGATCGTAATCTAGGACGATGGTTCTCGACCAGTGCTCCGGGGACCACCAGTGGTCCATGAGTGCGTTCCAGGTGGTACCCGGCGAAATGATGGAGAGTTGGTAACCAAATGGACCCTCATAGATCTTTAACTCTTGAGAGGGTACAATTAAAGCAAATGCACCCTTGTCGTTCATTTGGTTTCATTTAACCCATTTTGGGCGGGAACCCCTTTTGGTGTTAGCATTATGTTATTATAGGTCTGCTATTTTTGAAAAATCGAAGAACGACTGACATAGAAACATAACTTTTTCAGAAAACTGTCAGGATGTAGAAGACATTTTTAGAATCTGATCTCAGGTCAAAATGGGTTAAGCAGTCTACACAATTAGAGAATATAGAATAATTAATATTTTGATCAACGTTACTCCTACTAGTACTGTACTGACTGTATCAATACAGCATGAAATTGTGGACAACATGATAACACAATATTATAAGTCTTGGATCCGAGAGGATATATCTCATCAAATGGTGGTCCGTGGCTCTAATGCAGATACAATACAATGGGCCTTGGTTGAAAATCATCATCATCAGTCTAAGCAAGCAGTACAATATCGGAAAAAAAATCGAAATAATCTGTACATTGAAACTATACACACTTATAGGATGCCAATGTCATGGCATCTGTCTACATAACACGCCGCCTGTAAATGTGACACTGTAGTTATGATCAAGTATAGGGGCGTCAAAGTATGAAGGAGAAAAAAAAAGTTTGAATATGGAGATAAGAGGTTTTCAATACAACATCATGAAAGACCCTCCCCTCCCATCCCGTGCATATATACCCATCCCTCGCGTTCCATACCCACCTCTCCCTCTCTCCTCCTTCCTCTAAACCCAGACACGTTCCATACCCACCTCTCCCTCTCTCTCCCTTCCTCTAAACCCAGACAGATGGTTGGCTTAACAGCGCTGGGACACAACGCGCATCCTGTCTTTAACGCATTCTGACCTGAGATCAGATTCTAAAAATGTCTTCTACATTCTGACAGTTTTCTGAAAAAGCTATGTTTCTATGTCAGTGGTTCTTCGATTTTTCAAAAATAGCAGACCTACAAGCTCGTAGCGCGCCACTCGGTGGCGCGCTATGAGCTTGTAGATCTGCTATTTTTCAATAGCTAAAGCATACGGTAACATAATGCTAACACCAAAAGGGGTTCCCGCCCAAAATGGGTTAAGTGCCGTGCGGCCATTATGGTCAGCACAGATGCACTTATGGCTTTTTAGGCCTCATGGATTTAAGAGATGATGATCAATATGTCATCTTCGGAAAAGTTCTCAGACAGACACTAGCACTACATTAGGGGTTCACAAGGAGGTCTGTGGGGATGGACGTGGACTGTGCCCGTTCATTAGGTTAATGGTTTATATAGTCAAACTTCCCAGAATCTTTTTTAAAAGGCTTTTTAAGAGTTTGAAGGTGAGAGATGTGGTCTGATGTTGCATTATGGGTAGTACGTGCCACACCCACACAACTGTATTAACCGCAGACAATATTTCCACCGATTTCATATGGTCGTTGTCGGAGTACAAACCTCTTATCTTTTTCTTCTTTTTTTCTTAGATTAATGCCCTATAGAGCGTCGCAGTCCCGCCTCCTACCCTGGCCCAGGAAATGAAACCCAATGCATTTTCCTCATAGACATTTTTTAAAGTATTTATTTAAAGACGGTTACGCCGCGGACAAAGCCAACTCGAGTCGTGACAACTCATGACAACACAAACAATATTTTGGACCAAACAAATAATTAGAAAGAAGAAAAAAACGGCAGGTTACAACACTTTTTTTGTTGTTTTTCTTCTTTGTAATTATTTGTTTGGTCCAAAATATTGTTTGTGTTGTCATGAGTTGTCACGACTCGAGTTGGCTTTGTCCGCGGCGTAACCGTCTTTAAATAAATACTTTAAAAAATGTCTATGAGGGAAATGCATTGGGTTTCATTTCCTGGGCCAGGGTAGGAGGCGGGACTGCGACACTCTATACTTCACTGCTTTTCAACCATTTTCACATCAAGGCCCATTATTGTCTCCACCAGGCCGAAGGCATGGGGAGAGAGTATGTTTTGCACTCCGTCCGTGTGTCCGTGTGTCCGTGTGTCCGTCCGTGTGTCCGTCCGTCTGTGAACAGCTAATCTCCGGCATCGTTAACCCGGTCGATGCCAAATTTCGCACACACACTCCCTGGATGCCAATAATGAACCTCTGCCCCAAAATTTCCAGAACGGCCTGTTATAGCGCCACCAGGAGGCCGCTTTGTGCAAAACAAGTTTTTGGACAGTACACCTACAGATTTTGTCCAAACATCACGCAAATTGGTACACAGTCTCTCTAGAGCCATTCAACGAAACGGGTCTTTCAGATTTCTCAGACTCCATCCTGATTGGCTAAGATTGTCTTCCAAAGTTCGCAGGAGTGCTCAGTTTCAAACAAAATGCTGCAAATCATGAACACATCGTGTGATTTCCGTGAAATTGCGCACGCACATTCCCACTAGGCCGAGAAAGAAATGCCATGTGAACATTTTCAACTCAGCCTCATGGTGGCGCTATAACTGGCCGAAAAGTGTTTTTACCTCCAACTGCACGGATTTGTGGATAACTTTGTATGCCAACTCCCTAGAGGCCAAGGAAAAACCTTTGCCTGGAATTTTTCACATCTGCTCTTTATAGCGCCACCAGGAGGCCGACATATGTAAAACACATTTTCTTATATTACTCCTTCAGATGTTATCCAAATTTCACACAAATCGGTACACATGCTCTCCATAGTCATGTGATCAAGACGGGTTTGTTTGATTTCTCATAATCCACCTTCATTGCCTACGATTGGCTTCTAAACTTTTCAGGAGTAGCCCGCTTTGTACCCGTTTTGTACAAATCGCCACAACTACTCAACGCAGCGTCCGATTGCGGTGAAACTGTGCATGCATATTCCCACTGGGCTGAGGAAGAAATGCCAGTTTTCAAATCAGCCTCATGGTGGCGCTACAACAGGCAAAGCCGTGTCTCACACACACACACACACACACACACTCCTGGTGGAGACCTGTGCCCAGAAGGGCACTTTTTCTAGTTCATTCTGCATTTGAGCCACGGGCCACCAGTTGATGAGATTTAGCCTCTCAGACCCAAAATCTAGAATATTCTGTTGCCGTTGGATAAGACCTTGTCCACACTTCCATGGTACCATTAGGAGAGATAACAGGCAAACGTTGATCAAAATAACAATTCTTCTACATTCTCTAATTGTGTAGACTTCTTGAAAATGAACTGGTGCAGATGTTTAACAATGATTTAACTCTTGAGAGCATCATTTGACACTCTCAAGAGTTACAGATCTAATAAGGGTCCATTTGGTTACCAACTCTCCATCATTTACCTGGGGGACCACTTGGAACCACCTCAAGGACCACTGGTGGTCCCTGGACCACTGGTTGAGTATATTGATCGTACTACAGCGTCACCCAAAATCATCAAATGTTTCAGATCTGCAAGCTCAAAACGCGGTGTGGTTATACTGTAGTACTTTCATAGCAGGGTAGTTACTTGTTCTAGTGTTGCTTTCTTATTGTCTCCACCAGGCCGAAGGCATGGTGAGAGAGTATGTTTTGCACTCCGTCCGTGTGTGTGTCCGTCCGTGTGTGTGTGTGTCCGTCCGTCCGTGTGTCCTTCCGTCCGTCCGTTACCAGCTAATCTCCGGCACCGTTAACCCGGTCGATGCCAAACTTTGCACACACACTCCCTAGATGCCAACGATGAACCTCTGCCCCGCATTTTCCAGAACAGCCTGTTATAGCGCCACCATGAGGCAGCTTTTCACATTTGTTACCTAAAACTGCACCGATCTGCGTGAAACGTTGCATGCACACTCCCTAGAGGCCAAGGACAAACCTTTGACCTGCATTTTCCGCATCTGCCTTTTATAGCGCCACCAGGAGGCCGACTTTTGTAAAACACATTTTTGGATATTACTCCTCCAGATTCTGTCCAAAAATCTCACAAATCGTTACACAGTATCTCTATGGTCATGTGCTCAAGTCGGATCTGTCCGATATTTCATATTCCACCCTAATTGGCTATAATTGCCTTTCACAGTTTGCAAGATTGCCCCGTTTTGAACAAAAGCCTCAAATCATGAACACAGCATGCAATTTACGTGAAATCTTTCACACATTTTCTTACTAGGCTGAGGAATATATCCCACCCTTTTCACATTGGCCTGTTATAGCGCCACCAACAGGTTGATTTTTGCAAAACAGGTTGATTGGAACAAAATGCCTCAAATCATCCAATTGCCATACAAGGCAAACATGTTTATATTACTACTAAACATTTTGCCAAACATCTCACACAGTCCTATCCTCCTGGTGGAGACCTGTGCCCAGAAGGGCACTTTTTCTAGTTTAGATTTGTTTTATTCTTGACAAAACGTTAAGGATGCTATTTTAGATCAGAGAACATTGTTTAGACAGCTGCTATGGTGGATGGTTTGTTCTACTTGCTTTGCTTTCCTCTGCTTTCTCTGATATCGCACTTGTAGGTATAGGTATCTGATTTAAAAAATAAATAAAAAAACAGAGAAAATTGCCTAATAAAAATATTCTGCAATTGGTCTCATCCACTCCATGATTGCCGATATATTTGCAATCGCACGCACGCACGCACGCACGCACACACACACGCACGCACGCACGCACGCACGCACGCACGCACGCACGCACGCACACACACTTTAGATGGAGGGCGAATGGGAAATGCTTTCTTGCATCATTGCCTCGCTCCCTTCCTTCCCTCTTTCATTCCTGTGTCCATTCAGTATAAGCTACTCATTCATTCCGTGTGAGTCATCTGGTAAATGCAGCCATAGCGATTGCCTTTAAGTTGCATTAAAACTGCCAATATCTTCACTCACTGACTCACCACTTTAAAACACATAAATACACAATCTGTATGCAACACCCAGATATAGATCTGTGTGTGTGTGTGTGTGTGTGTGTGTGTGTGTGTGTGTGTGTGTGTGTGTGTGTGTGTGTGTGTGTGTGTGTGTGTGTGTGTGTGTGTGTTTTATGACCTCAAAGCCTTGTGCCAGTGCCTCTAATTCTGTCTTGCTTTCTCTTTCTTCCTGTCGTTTCTCTTGCATTGTTCTCCTCTCTCTCTCTCTCTCTCCCTCTCCCTCTCCCTCTCTCTCTCTCTCTCCCTCTCTCTCTCCCTCTCTCTCTCTCTCTCTCTCTCTCTCTCCATCCCTTCATCCCTCTGAAGCCCAGAGCAATTACTCTTCCTGACTCCAGAGGGGGAGAGAGAGAGAGAGAGAGAGAGAGAGAGAGAGAGAGAGAGAGAGAGAGAGAGAGAGAGTGTAATCCGTATATATAAAGTTAGAAGCAATACATATATGACAAGAGGTACCCTGAGAGAAGAATCCAATGGGATCTAACTATGACCAGTAGTGTTGAGACAGAGAGAGAGAGAGAGAGAGAGAGAGAGAGAGAGAGACAGAGAGAGAGAGAAGTAAAGGATGTAGGGTAGGAGGGTAAATCAGTGAGTGTCACTGAGGTCTGCAGAACAACTAAAACCATCTGCCGTCCACTGGCTCTGTGTGTGTGTGTGTGTGTGTGTGTGTGTGTGTGTGTGTGTGCGTGCGTGCGTGCGTGCGTGCGTGCGTGCGTGCGTGCGTGCGTGCGTGCGTGCGTGCGTGCGTGCGTGCGTGCGTGCGTGCGTGCGTGCGTGCGTGCGTGCGTGCGTGCGTGCGTGCGTGCGTGCGTGCGTGCGTGCGTGCGTGCGTGCGTGCGTGATTAATGAACTTGAAAAGGCTAGATTTAAGACAAAGTTGTGTGTATGACACACCATCATTTATTCATAGGGGAGGGAGATGTGTGTGCTGACGACACACACGAGAGAGAGAGAGAGAGAGAGAGACCCTTCTGGTAAACAGACACAGTCCTATAGACCAGCTGTAGCTCGCTCATAAATCGCACATGCCAAAAACGCACGCACGCACACACGCACACAGTAATGAAAGCTACAATATACTGGAAAAATAGCCATAGGAAAATACCACTAAATCCACTGCGTGTGTGCTTTTGCGCGTGCATGTGTGTGTGTGTGTGTGTGTGTGTGTGTGTGTGTGTGTGTGTGTGTGTGTGTGAGTGTGTATGCGTGCGTGCGCTCATGCGTGTGTGCCACTATAAGCTCTCCAGGCTGATCCATTTAAGACACAATGGAGGATTACATTCTCATCTGGACACAGGATGCAGCCTTCAGCCTGAGCAATAGTAAGACTTTAAAACTACCTTGGCACCAGTCTAGTGGTGTGTGTGTGTGTGTGTGTGTGTGTGTGTGTGTGTGTGTGCGTGTGTTGTGAGGGCCAGGTTATGAGGATAGGACTTCTCTCCAGAGTAGAGTGGATGTGAATTGCTTTTGGCTCCTGGCAAAATCTCTGCACACACACGCCGTCCGTCCGGCCCTCCCGCACGCACGCACGCACGCACGCACGCACGCACGCACGCACGCACGCACGCACGCATGCATGCATAGGTTAATCTCTACACGCCACCATACAGATGGCATAATAATAGTCTACCAACACACACCACACAATGACCCTGCACAATACCTACCGCTCAATATTCAAGAATTTACACACGCGTGCGCGCACACACACACGCGCACACACACACACACACACACACACACACACACTCGTTCGCAGCTATGTCGTCGCTGTCTCCATATTCACGTTTTTTTTCTTCTTCATGAATCAATGCCCTACTCGTACCAGAGTGTCGCGAAAAAGTAGCACAATAAAACTAGCCGACCTACAAGCTCAAAATGTGCCACGTTTTGAGCTTGTAGAACGACTACTTTTGGGGGGAAATCTGAAAAGTAACAGTTTCGGGGACAAAATTAGGCTTCCACCCGACAGAGTGTGCTGGTAGTGGAGCCTCTGATTAAACCAGTGCTTATTGGTAATTAACCAGCATGCTTTGTGGCGGTATCCAGCACCCCACCCCCCACCCACCCTCCTCACCAGCCACCCACCACCCTGGCACGCTGCCCCTCTCTCTACCAGCCTCTGTTCCTGCCTTTCAGGGGGGGCCGCAGGTGGCACAATTGGCAGTAATGTGTTCTAATTGTTGGCAGCCGTGACTGGGTAAAGATACATAGAAACACAGAGAGAGAGAGAGAGAGAGAGAGAGAGAGAGAGAGAGTAGGTAGTGGTGGTATAAGAAAGAGACTGCATGAATGAAGGGAGGAGGAGGCGGGGAGAGGAAGGAACGATCTAAAGAGTGAAAGGAGGAACGTGTCAGGAAGTGAGAGGAGGAGGGGAAGAGCAGAGAGAGAGAGAGAGAGAGAGAGAGAGAGAGAGAGAGAGAGAAAGAGAGAGAGAGAGAGAGAGAGAGGGGCTGGGGGGACAGACTATGGAGGAAGATACTGTTACTGTTGGTATTGCTCTTCATAGGACAGAGCTCTACACACGCACGCACGCACGCACGCACGCACGCACGCACGCACGCACGCACGCACGCACGCACGCACGCACGCACGCACACCCACAGTCACAGTCACATTCATGTTCATGTTGAGTCACATACAGTAAATGGCAGTCTGAGAAGACCATCATCGAAAGATAAAGGAAAATGCGAGTGAACAGTCTGTCTGGAGAGACTGCGTAAATAAGCAGTCGGTCAGTTTGGCGCTAACCCTTTTAGACCAAGTGTTTGACTGTATACTCTACAGTTTACTTTCTGTCTAATACAGTATTCATTCAATCAATAAATCAAAGACTAATAAAGTATATACAATCAAATAGGACTCGACAACCTGCTGTGGAAATGTGCAGAAAATGACGCTCTGCGTGCTCGGCAAGACAACAAAACACTACAATTAAACGAGTCGCGGCTCATTACAATTCTTCTCTATTGTGCGAGTGTGGCCCGCGGGCGTGTGCGTATACGCGGGCGTGTGCGTATACGCGCACGTGTGCCTCTGTGTGTGTGTGTGTGTGTGTGTGTGTGTGTGTGTGTGTGTGTGTGCGACGCGTGGATGCGTATGACTCAGCACTTCTCTCCTGGTGGGCCACCTGTTCCTGGTGGTCCATGGACAGGTGCTTCTGTGTCTTCAGACAGACTGATGGATGGGCTAGAAACAGACACAGCGCCAGGCAGGCAGGAAACAGCCCACCTGGCGGGCAGGCATTTACGTGACTTAACGTGCCAAAAGCTTCCAGATAGAGTGAGCAACACGATTGTCCTTCACCATCGGGTGCTTTTTTTCACCATTGGGTCGGATGCAGTGTTCATTTCCGTCTACTATAAAGCTATGACACATTTCTTTTCAAGAGTGTCGTTTTTTTTTTCCACTGGACCACAATGGAAATATAAGCCTCAGGACTTAATTGTGTTTTTTTTATCCTCTGTGATGTTTTGTCGGGTATGTTCGGAAGTGGTGATGCATGCTCTTTCCTTTTATCACCAAATTAATGCATTCATTCATTCATTCATTCATTCATTCATTCATTCATTCATGCATGCATGCATTCATTCACTGATAAAAATACTAAGCTATACGATGACTAAAACTGTGACTGAATATATTCACAATGTTATCAACAAATATAAACGATAAGGAGGGACTAGCGATTAAGAGATCCAAGAGACGCGTCATTTCAGGCAGTGTCACGCTCCTAAAGCCATTTAGGCCTGGTAAAAACATATCTTCTAAATGCTGACAGTTTTCTGAAAAACCTGTTTCTTTATCAGTGGTACTCAATATTTCATGTCAAGGACCCCAAACATGATGGGCTATATATGTAATTGTCCACCGACCCCCGTCTGAAAATATGTTGTTCCAGGGACCCTCCCAGAAGCAAAGATTTGAGTTAGTTCTGAAAGAATATAAATCCAATGATTTGTGCTATACATTTTTACGACTTAAAAAAAAAAAAGCAGATCTACAAGCTTGTGGTGCGGCACTCGGTGCCCCGCTATGAGCTTGTATATCTGCTATTTTTCAATAGCTAAAGTAAAACATAATGCTTAAAACACCAAAAGGGGTTCCCGCCCTGAATGGGTTAAAGCTCACAACGCTTTTCCAAATGTCGTTATGCTTTCGTGTGACGCTGTAGTATATGATCAAGAAGTGTTAGTTTTACAGTGACGCTGTAGTATGATCAAGAAGGGTAGTTTGTCTCACTTTATCTGTATACATTTATGATTCATCTTTATGTGAAAACATAAAAAATCAATACAAAAAAAGAAGGGTGTTCGTTTTAGGGAGAAACACAAAAAGTTGAAACATGGAGATAAGAGGTTTCCGCCCGACAGCAACAAGGATATATAATATTATGAAATCTTTTCAACTCAGGCGCTTGGAAGCAATTCTTTACCCAAGCGTGGAGTTTTCAGCTTTGGGAAGAAACGCTTCGGCGGACACGGCCTCATTGTATGTAAGCCTTTGTGCACGTGCAAAATGCACATACTGTACATTCATACCCTACATTGGTTCACGTGCACTATATGATGATGGTGGCTCCATGAACTGTTGCCATGCAGCAAGTTCTGTAGTATAACGTAAACCCCTTATCTCCATTCACTTTTTTTTTTCCCCCGAAAATTAATGATGAGATTAATTAATCATATACTACAGATAAGAGTCACACAAAGGAATCAAAAGGAACAGAATCGGCAAGCTCGAAACGACGCTTTTCAAGCTTGTAGATCTGCTATACGTTTGAATCCTGAAAAGTAACAGCTTTGGACATATGGGGTTTCCATCAGACAGACAATATGATATATTCAATGGAGTGAAAAACGGTACAGTTACAACACATGCACACACACGCACGCACGCACGCACGCACGCACACACGCACACACACACACACACACACACACACACACACACACACACACACACACACACACACACACACACACACACACACACACACACACACACACACACACACACACACACACACACACACACACACACACGACAA
>NW_027637153.1:15000-21509 GCF_951216825.1 Electrona antarctica | reverse complement strand
CTTGCCGGTATTGCTACTTTGACCTAAGTGGAAAATGTAAAACAACACACAGAGGAAAAGAAACAGCGGCAAGACAGACAGAGAGAGTAAAGGCAAAATGTATAATTTTTAAAAAAAAAAGAAAAAAACCTTCAAGCTACGAAAGACAAAAAGAACGGTTGGCGGAAGATAGTAATTTCACACTAGACTAGATCATGTGACAGCTGCACCCGAGGGGGGGGAGGGGTCGCTGAGAGAGAGAGAGAGAGAGAGAGAGAGAGAGAGAGAGAGAGAGAGAGAAAGAGAGAGAGAGAGAGAGAGAGGGGAGAGAGAGGGTGGATGGAAGGATAGAGCGAGTCAGTGAGAGAGAGAGAGAGAGAGAGGGTGGATGGGAAGGATAGAGCGAGTCAGTGAGAGGAGAGAGAGAGAGAGGGAGAGAGAGAGAGAGAGAGAGAGAGGAGAGAGAGAGAGAGGGTGGATGGGAAGGATAGAGCGAGTCAGTGAGAGTGAGAGTGAGAGAGAGAGAGAGAGAGAGAGAGAGAGAGAGAGAGAGAGAGAGAGAGGAGGAGGGCGAGTGACGTAAGACTCTTTCCTCTCCTGGGGGATTGTGAGTGGGAGCAATTAGAGGTGAAAAAAAGAAGAGAGATAGAAAGGAGAGCGAGCTAAAGCAAATATTTCACACTGCATTCAGATGCACACAACGAACGGACACATCTAAACCGCAGCCATATTCACGTGTTACGGTCCCAGGTTTTCCCAAGTTTTCAAATGTATAAAAATGCTTTGAAAATAGCAGATTTGAAAATAGCAGATCTACAAGCTTGTAGATCAGCGTAGATTTAAAATGGCCGAAACTGAAATGTATAGGGCTGAAGTGTTTAATGTAGGATATGTTTTGTAATGATAATCAAAATCTATAAAGTAACTAGTAACTAAAGTTTTAATTTAGTTATAATAATTGCAGTGGAGTAAAAGTACAATATTTGCCTCTGAGATGTAGTGCTCTCAGTAGAGCAGGGGGTTCTCAACGTTTTTGGCCGGGGACCCCCGGAAATGCTATGGCAATGTCTCGGGGACCACCTGCCCCGCCCCCTCCCGACCCCCAATCATAAATTGACTGCTACAATAACCTTAATAATAATGCACTATAAATAAATACTGAAACCAGATCATTAGGGAAGGTGTACTGTATGCATGTACTATGTGTACTATATGTAAACTCTTCATTTCCTTTTTCCAGCCATTCAGTTGCATTTTTTTGAGTGGTGTAAACCACTCCTACAACTGGCTTTTGTGTGCAGAAAAAAATGAGCATGGTTGCCTATGTTCAAAATAATTTCTGACGTAATTAAATCACACCCGGGTGACACTGGATGACTGTAGCAACCATGCTCATTTTTTCTGCACAAAAAAAGCCAGTTGTGAAATCACATCCGGGTGTGATTTCATTACGTCAGACATTACGTCAGACCACAGCTGATCATGCTATATAAAACCTTACAACCACTCAGTTCACACGGGTGTGATTTTTTTAAATAATTTGGGGACCCCCCAAAATAATTTGGCGACCCCCCCCGGGTTGAGAACCCCTGGAGTAGAGGTAAAAGTACACACACACACACACCCACACACACACACACACACACACACACACACACACACACACACAGCCGTATTCACTCATTCTCACCAGATAATCCTCCTCTTCTATCCAGCTTTTAGCATTCTCTCTCTCTTCTCTCTCCCATATCACTGTCTGTGCAGCACTCGTTCTATCACCCCATCATCCCTCCACCATTACCACCACCGTACTCCTCATCACATCCATCCTCCTCTCTCTCTGCTTCCTCTCTCTCTCTGCTTCCCTCTCTCTCTCTCTCTCTCTCTCTCTCTCTTCTCCTCTGCTCCCCTCTCTCTCTCTCTCTCTCTCCCTCTCTCTCTCTCTCACTTTCTCTCTCTGCTCCCCTCTCTCTCTCTCTCTCTCTCCCTCTCTCTCTCTCTCACTCTCTCTCTCTCCCCCCCTCTCTCCCTCTCTCTCTCTCTCTCTCTCTCTCTCTCTCTCTCTCTCTCTCCCTCTCTCTCTCTCTCTCTCTCACTCTCTCTCTCTCTCTCCCCCCCTCTCTCTCTCTCTCTCTCTCTCCTCTCTGCCTTGCCTCTCTCTCTCTGCTTTCCTCTCTCTCTCTGCTCTCCCTCTCTCTATCTCTCTCTCTCTCTCTCTTTATCTGCTTCCCTCTCTCTCTCTCTCTCTGCTTCCCTCTCTCTCTCTCTCTCTGCCTTCCCTCTCTCTGTTTCTCTCTCTCTCTCTCTCTCTCCCCCCCCCCATGCTAGCAAACTGTGCCTCCATTACATGCGTGATGGATAGCTGGAGAGAGCTACCATTGATCTGGGCTCAGAGGAAGCAGCTGCAGGGAGCCCCCCACACACACACAGACACACCCAGACACACACACACACACACACACACACACACACACACACACACACACACACACACACACACACACACACACACACACACACACACACACACACACACACACACACACACACACACACACACACACACACACACACACACACACACACACACACACACACACACACTGTGCTCATAATACCCATAGCACGCAGATTGTTTTCAATACATACCAACACAAAAAGTACTCACATTTTTATTAAAAGTATCAATGCTGCAAAATAGAAAAGTCTGCAATGTAGTAAAAGTCTGGACTTTGAAATGTACTTGATTAAAAAAACAGAAGCGTTGGCATCAAAATGTACTTAAAGTATACCAAAAGTAAAGTTACTCAGAATGTGTCAGTCACACGGTTTATAGTAAGAGGTCATTGTTTATAGATAAATCACCAACAGGCTGATTAACCAGCGACACATAGCAGAGGTGCTTAATCAGCCTGAAGGTGATTTGAACAATGACCACTCATACATTATCCCACTAATTACATGCAGGCTACTTAATACATAAATTAATAAATTGACCCAAAACACAACAAAACGAGATATTTCCTTGTCTGCGGTAATGAAAGTACTCCATAAGTGTCGCGCTGGCCGTCGTCTGCCCAGCTGCAGCACTGTCGGAAAACAAGGAATTGAGTTGATCAAATATAATCCATTTTCGGGTATACTGCTTTGTCTATTTCTCGCTCAAATGTTTTCAAAAACATTTTTGAGAGCAATGTTGAGCTGTAAAATGACATTGTGTGTGTTTACATGGCTGTCATGTTGGAAACAGCAGTAAATCAAGCGCCCGCAGCCAGGTGCTCCGAGGGTTTGATTAGGCAGCGGTCTGTTATAGAGCGGAGTGGTCTGTTATCAAGAAATAACACGCTGAATTCTGCGATTGATCAATCAGAATCAAGCATTCAACCAAGCCATGTAATAAATGTATACAGAATGTATAAAACTCTTTTGAAAATAGCAGATATACAAACGCACAAGTGAGCTTGTTACAGTATTGAGTAAATGTACTACTGTAAATCCTCGTTTATTATCCGGGGCTTTTATTTGTCTCAAACGATTCTGATACCGGGCTTTTATTTATTTCTACTGTTCAAACCGATCATAATGAATAAGTCACATTTTGTGTCAGTTAGAACCCAGTAAAATGTACTGGGCTCATGTATTGAAACCAAGTCCTCGTGAAATATTAATCCATTGAGACCTGGAACGCATCCATGTCACGTTAGCGTTTAATGTTTTAAACATTATGTTATAATTTAGCTATTGAAAAATAGCAGATCTACAAGCTCATAGCGCGCCACCGAGTGGCGCGCTATGAACTTGTAGGTCTGCTATTTTTGAAAAATCGTTAAAATGTGCCTTTTTCTTTCCGAAAATTGTCATGATTTAGAAAACTTTTTTTTTTAAATTTCGACGTCAGGCCTGAATGGGTTAAACAGTGCAGTTGCAGGTGCTTAATGGTCATTTTTACTTTTTCGCCAGCCCCCATTCGCCAGGAGAATGGGGGCTGCTGCAGCCCCCATTCTCCTGGCTGATCTATCGTTTATAGAACGAACGTACGGTACGGTACGTTCGTTGCATAAAGGGCAGATCTGCGGGCGCAGCGCAGCGCATCGTGTCACAAACACTCACTCATCGTAGTAGGCTGTGGGGTAGATTTAATTTGCTTGGTTTTGTGTCATTTTCCTCCTTCCTCCGCAGTTATAGACTGCTGCGCTAATTCGTTTTATTGTCCGTAGCCATGAAAAGTGCTTAGTGGCGTTCTCTCCCGACGTTTGTCTGTTAGAAAAGAACAAAATAAAACTAAAAAAATAACCGGCTAATAAAAGAAGGAGGGTTTTTATTTGCTAAATTCAACGCCACCCCCAGTAATTAATAGGGGGACGGCTTTTTATTGAAGGAAGGAATGTATTTGAGGATTTACGGTAGTTACTTTACACCACTGCATTGCATGCACTTAAAAACACATGCACAGACCAACACTATAGCACCCATAGAGCCCATAGGGGCGGCAGTGGCTCATGGGTAGAGGGGCCGGTAGAGCAGCTGGATGGGAACCGTGAGGTCCCAGAGTGAAGTTGAAGTGTCCTCCTATGAACATGCTGAACATCATACTTGTCACTCCAGTCTAGGTGAAAGTGGTGTCTAAATGCCAAACGCGTCGCACGCAGAAGCTAACATACAACACCTTCCTTCTGTGCCACTTTGCATCGCTGCACACGCTAACCTGTGTATTTGTTTTTATCTTTGTGTTTATTGGTTATTAGTTATAGTTGTGTTTTTAACTTATTTTTTAACGTAGGCCTTTTTTAACTTATAGCTATTGTCTTTTTTATACTGCATTCTATTTCTACAGATATTGTATTTTTTATATGTTCAGCATGCTTATTTTTATTCTGTATGTTTGTATTGCACTGGAGCTGTTGGACAAAACAAATTTCCTTCGGGATTAATAAAGTATCTATCTATCTATCTATCGACGGGGCGGCTGGGGCTCAGGAGGTAGAGCAGGTCGTCCAATGATCCCTGGGTCGGCGGTTCGAATCCCGGCTCCTCCTGTCCACATGTCGAAGTGTCCTTGGGCAAGACACTGAACCCCACATTGCCTCCAATGAGTTGGTCGGTGTGAGCTTGCCACCATTGGTGTGTGAATGTGGGAAGTGAGGACGCTGGCGTTGACTGTTCGCCGCTTCACCTCCCAATGTATGAATGAATGAACCATTGTAAAGCGCTTTGAGCACTTGGAAAAGCGCTATAAAAATGCAATTCATTATTATTATTATTATTATCTATCTATCTATCTATCTATCGACCTTCAATCAATTTTTCTCTGAATTGAGGCCTCAGATTGAGTTGATTGAACAGAACGTCGATGTTATAAGGCGCTCATTAAAAAAAACCTTCGGCAGATTGGTTTATGGAGGATTTTTACTTCTGGTTCATTTTGGGTGAATTTGGGGGTTTTCGCAATAAAAATGGCCCCGTGCATCCGGAGTCAACAGTGGCACCAAATGAGTTACAAAACACCCAAAATAAC
Organism: Electrona antarctica; assembly: GCF_951216825.1. Taxonomy (NCBI): domain Eukaryota; kingdom Metazoa; phylum Chordata; class Actinopteri; order Myctophiformes; family Myctophidae; genus Electrona; species Electrona antarctica. The sequence goes on along the minus strand of NW_027637153.1, from coordinate 16,015 downwards.
ATGACTTACTTTCCATACACACCCCATGAAGCCTTGAATTCATGGAGATCTAGTTTTTTTTTTTATCACATTATTGGCTTAGGAATGTGACAAAAACAACAACATATCCATGAATTCAAGGATGTGTAATTGAATTGAACAGTATTTGATTCCACATACTGTACATCTGGCATCCACGCAAGACCCAAAAAGTATAAAGAATGGTAGATACATAGATAGACAGTCGGCCTACCTCTGTGACATGATCTTGAAGGCGTCGGGCAGGTAACACTGTACGTTCTCCATCTGGAAGGGGTCGGCGTCGCAGATCTTGTCGTCGGTGCGTCCGTAGTTGGCCGTCTCGATCATGATGACGTCACTCCCGGGGCAGCGCAGCTCGATGGGGTAGCCCTCACACGCCAGCTCCCTCCGCATCAGACCGAAGGGCATGGCCGAGCGGCTCAGGGCTATGGAGAGAGAGAGAGAGAGAGAGAGAGAGACTTTGTGTTAATGTCTATGAACTTTCACTTATTTAAATTAGATATTAAATATCACTAATGGTCATGATAAAATAGCACCATCGATGGGGAATCCAGGCAAATAGAAACTGCATGATTGATTTCTACTGTATTCCTGAAAGGTTGCAATGCGAAAATGGAAGTAAATCTTGTTTAAAATAAATCTGCCTAACGATGATCACTGGAAGACAGGTTTCTGAACTGCCCACAGCCCTCCTGTGACACAAATTCTGTTATTTTATAATGAACATTAGTGAGGACCAATTAAATGAAGATAGGTTGAAAAGTGGTCCCTTAACGTCGGGATATCATCTCTGTTGTGTGCGAACCTCATATGTCCAAAACTGTTACCATGTGTGTTACTTTTCAGGATTCAAATTCAAGAATAGCAAAAGCATCAGATCTACAAGCTCAAAACGCATTGCTTCGCTCCGCGTTTCAAGCTTGTGGATCTACTACTTGTTCTGCTTTGGTGTGACGCTGTAGTGTGATCAAGTAGGGCGTTAATTCACGACAAA
>NW_027637153.1:7500-10000 GCF_951216825.1 Electrona antarctica | reverse complement strand
ATTAATCGTTCAGCCTTAATATATATGCTATAGCTGTCGGGCGGAAACCTCATTATGTCACTAGTTCAGGATTCAAGTTTCAAAAATTGCGGATCGACAAGCTCAAAACATGATGCATTTTCACCAGCTGCGAAGCAGGCTGGTCTACTTTCTATCAGGTCGGTAGTGGCAACTTATCATTTCATTGGCTGCCATAGTCACCTATCTTTCTGAGTGGCTGCCTCGTCTCTAGGCAACCAGACACTTTTTGCCCCTAGCCGACCTCTCAGCCAATTGGATAGCATTGCATTGCAGCCAGTAAGTTGCAACAACAACAACCCACTAGTTATTTCACCCACAATTCTGCAGATATAATAATGCAGCTGGTAATTATGACTATGTCATCAATTCTTGTTTAGCGTATAGATCAGCTATTTGTTTTGCTATGTTTGTGTGACACTGTAGTTGAACGAAGTAGGGCATTAATTTACGCAGAATGAAAACACGGAGACACAGGGTTTCTGCCCGACAGCGATAAGGAGAATGCTGCGCTATTCATTGAACTCTGACAGTGTAAGAATGGAACCAAAATGTTGGCTCCATTATAGGTTCCATTAATTCCAACTAAACATATCACGTGTTATGTCTTTCCAAGTTCTGCTCTCGTAGGTGTGTCCAGCGCCATATCAAACAGCCAGCTGTCCAAGCCGGACCATTTAGTAAACAACTAGCGATAAGCAGAGCCATGCTGCTGGGCAGTCCGTTCATTAGGAAGGGGGGGAGGGGGGCTACAACAGGTGGGTGGTCACTGCATGGTCATCTAGGAGGAGGTGGAGGGACTGGATCAGGTGGGGGTGCTAAGGTGAAAACTGAAAACCAGGTATATGTACGTAATAAACTGGCGGGTGCGTGTTCACAAAAACATCATTTTAACACTTAATCATGTTTAAGGAAAAATCAGACCCGTCTGAACTGTTGGGGTGTCGGACTGTTGGTTGTCTGACTGTTGGCTGTCTGACTATTGGCTGTCTGACTATTGGCTGTCTGACTATTGGCTGACTATAGAGACACATTTCACGCCCCCAAATGAGACAGCGTCCCCACTTCTGGTCCGTTTCAACTGTGTACTGCAGCTTCCAATGCAATCCCTATGAGAGGCATCATAAAATACCCTAATTTCACTGGTTCATTACTGAGGCTGTAGCGATTTTTTTTGTGTTCTAATAAAGTGTCCCATATGTTTGATTTGTCCTTTTCAATGTCACATACCTGCCATCTCAATATACATCCTAGACCTACAATGTACTATAATATACTCCATCAGTTTGTGAAAAGTGCTAGCATTGTAAATCTCAAGTCAAAGTGGTCGCACGGTATATACGTCACGGTTGCATCCCTTGAGGTTTTCAATACCCAGATATATTTGTTGTATTTCGTTTTATATGCTTGTATTTGTTGAAAATGATCTAAACAGCATCTTGCAAGACTATTATTAATACTCATCTGGAGAATTCACTAGGTAGGCCTAGTTGAAAATGTCAGGATGTCACTCCTCCATTTAGCTGGGTTATTTCCCCATGCAACTATTCAGCAAAGTTAATTATACAACAAGTTGACAGCGGTAAAACACACCGTCGGAGCTCCGTGGTAGGTAGAACATATATAGTAAGCCCGTGACATGTTCAAAATATAGACATGAATAATTAACAAAGTCAGTCGGGATCGGGATGTATATTGAGAATTCCACTCTTCAAAGTCGGCGCTCGTAGCCTCGTAAAGGCAGTGATGTCCCTTAAAAGCGACAGGTTCTCTGTCTGCCGTCTCCCCTCTGCTCCGTTAACATTATGGGTAACTCATTCAAGTGGTAAATTAAATGTGAAATACATCCTCTATTGGGAAAACAACAATATATGTTGACAAAGACACTTCATACATTTGGAAACATATTTTTATTCAAATCAATATAGTCTTCAGTTCATTTCATATTATTTTAAAAGTAGGCTAACTACAGTTGTACACCGTGCCAACGGACCAGAAGTGAGGACGCTGTCTCATTTGGGGGCGTGAAATTTGTAGTCCCCGTGTGTCTCTATCCCCTGGTTGTGGGACTATTTAGTATTTAAGTCCGACGTCATTTTGTAGTGCTACGTTACGTCAGGGTCCAAGTGGCACCAGCTCCCGTCCGCATCTCATTGTAAATAGAATATCTAAACGCATGAATCTTTTTACAATGACGTTATTTTTCAGAAAGGAAGCCATTGAGGGTTAAAAGGGTACAGGCTTTAGTTCCGACATACTATACCGAAACCTCAATCCCTAACCTAACCATAACCGCAAGCACGGGAGCAGCGCATGTCGGACCATCGCATTTTCGCATCGCATCGCATGTCCCCGCGCTTCGGACCTTTGGTGTGTCGGATCTTCGTGTGCACCCCGGGTTAAAATGGGTCTTAATGCTTCCAACTCGAGTAGAATTATTAATGTTTTTTACAAGTGTCCATGACAAAGAAAATATATGATG
>NW_027637153.1:0-5000 GCF_951216825.1 Electrona antarctica | reverse complement strand
ATGAAACTGTTGGCTCCATAATGGAGGCTGCTCCATACTAATTAAGAGCAGGAGAAGGTGCTGATTAGATTTGACTCATTATCCCCCACGCGATAATTAAAGCCTAGGGGTTGAGGAGGCCAGGACCTTCGGAACTAGACGATAACATACCAAGACAATGGGCCAGATTTGCATTTCGTTGCTGTCGGGGACAAACCCTGTATTTACATATTTCATTTTTAGTTTTTTTTCTTTTCACATAAATTAATGCTCTTTTTTATGCTGTGTCAAGCTAAAGTACTGAATGGTATTTTTGAAAATATTGTGCCAGTGCCTGTGGGTTTTATAAATATAATAGATCTACAAGGTTCAAAGGTTTTTGAGATATGCAGTATTAAGATTTCCGTCCTCCCGACAGCAACAATTCCGTCTACGTATACAGTACATACGCATGCATGTGTCTGATTGATGTCTGATTTACTAAGGGAGCAGCTATTCAGCTGATTAGAAAGGCATCCTAGTCAAATGTCTGTGTGTAAAGCAGAGCTTAGACACAATGCAACTCCCACTGAGAGAACAGCATTTGGCTCAGAAAATAAATACGTTAGGAGTCACACAACAATCTCCTGATGATGTTACGAAGAAAGAAAATCCAATCAGGTGGATCGTATGGGAAACCAAATGGGAACGGCGTGGCTCCAATGTGGATCTCAGTCATGGTGGCCAGCATGTGAGGTCTGTGTGTCTATATCGCATTACTCTATAGCCTACTTCAGCTAAAACTGAGCCACCATTGATCCATTATAAAGTCAAAGTTAAATATTCCAAAAAGTACACTATGAGACATGTGAAAACATATATCTCTGCTGTCGGGAAGAAACCACCTAACTCCAAAATGTTCATTTTTCAGGAAATGAAAAATATATATTTTTCAGGAAATGAAGAAAACCTTATATTTTTAACACGATGCACGCCAAAACGCCTTGCAACGCGTCAGATGACGGGTTAATATTTAACCCCGGATGTCGCCATATACCCGTCAAATGGCGTGTAGTAAGGGTTATATCAATACCATGCAGCCAAAGCTCAACACTAACCTTTCGCACCCAGGCTGTTAGACAGCGCCTACGTTCTTCCCATCGTGAGGAACAATGCTTGTTTTCTCAGAAAAATACTCCAAAGTTGTTGTTTTAGTCCAAACCGCCGGGCGTTCAGATGTAAACAGTGATTTCTGATCGCATCGCACCAGCCATCGCGCCAGCCAACCCAATGCCTCCCTGCTTGGCACTCAGCATCAAGGGTTAGATTGGGGGTAAGTCCCTGCGACATACTAGCGTCATGTCCAGGGGGTGTACTTGTACATCAAGCTGCCTCGCGCTACAGAAACAGGAGATAGGCTCCTGCCCTATGGGCCTCATGGCTCGGCAAGGCTTACTACTACTACTACACAGGCAGACACATAAAAAAGACTTACACAAATGGTTGATTAAAACAAAATACAACCCACTGCAAGTGGTGTTGGACTAGCCATGGCAAGGCCACGGCAAGTTCGTCTTCCAAGTTCGAGAGTTAGTGAATCCAGCGGAAGGTGGAATCAACTACACTCCTACCTCCTCCTCTTTTATTTGTGCGATCCTCCCTTAAGTGCGCACGAGGTGCACTTAGGTTGACAAGAAAAGTGCACCTCCTCCACACCAGTGTGCCTGTTTGATAAATAACACTGACACAAGTGTAGAATGCATCCCAAATTAGGAGCAAAATGCTTAGTAAATCTGGCCCACTGTCTGTACACAAAGTCTCTCTCTGATTAACTGCATGCACTGTTTCTCTCTTTCTCTCTAACTGCACTTTTTTATCTATCTATCTATCTATCTATCTATCTATCTATCTACCTACCTATACCTACTTCGGGTTGCATCCTGCACCACCGTGTGGAGGTGTATTTTCCAACAATGACCACATCGTTGTTCATTATCCCTTACACCCTTACATGCTCATAACGAGCACAGGCGTGCAGGATTTATTCACAGCTAATGACTGCCGTTCACTGGAAGACTTTGAAAATACTTTGAAAATACGAAAGTCTGACACCCTCTCACATCCACCACACACTAGAAAACTTTGAAAAGTCTTTTAAAAACATTAAAGTCTGAATACCCTCTTTCACATCTATGTGTCATAAGTCACATAAGAGTTTTTAATCACAGAATATAAAGATTTAGGATGGAGCAGATTATCATGGAGGGGACAAAAACAAAATGCAGTTACTGGTCCTATATGAGAAGTGTTTGCCTTTGTAAAGTCAGTTCATAAGCAACATTTTTCCATATTTTCCAAATCAACTACACAGACACAAAGAACAACTGAGCTCCTAGGTCTATGTATCCGCTCCATAAGCACCTGTTGGCTGTTGACCATGTCCACGTCGTTGAACTTCAAATGAGCATGTTCTAATAATTGTAAACGTTTGATTTTATCGGAAGGTCAAGACAGGAAAAAGATTGACTTGAGAGACCGCTTGGACTGAGTTTTATGACCGCCTTTACACCAAGCCATTGATATGACGGGCAGGGACCTCTGCTGGGGCAGGTGCTCAAATGTTATCAAAAGGGCACATCGAAGACTATTTTAAAATACAATACGCCAGGAGTGGTGCATGTGGGGCCGTGGGGCGGCAGTGGCTCAGGAGGTAGAGTGGCCTCTGGGAATCCAAAGGTTCCAGGTTTGGTTCGAAGTGTCCTCGAGCAGGACACTGAATCCCTACTGCTCCCGATGAGCTGGTTGGTGCCTTGCATGGTTTCCCCCGTCATCGGTTAGGTTATGAGGGAATGTGAAGTACATTGTAATGTAAAGTGCTTTGGAGAAATGTTGTGGAGCACAAAACCACAACAAAGGGTTGGGTCGGGACAAAACGGTTTTGAAAGTCAACCACACCAATGCAACTCCTTGCAACTCAACAAGTTGCATTGGTGTGGTTTACCTTAAAAAACGTTTCTCCCGACCCGACCCTTTGGTGTGGTTTTGGCTTTAGGTCCAACAGGTTTTTAGGTGGTCCCTGCTCACACCTCGCATTTTTGGGGGTGGTCCGTGCTGTTCTGTCGGAACACTCCTCACTTGATTCCAATTGCTATCAACTCACTCAGATTCAGTGAGTAGCTTGTTGATGTCACTGTTCAGATTAACAGTTTGACTACGGGATTAATTACTCGTGATCCACATCTGACTGTCTAGATTTCACCTAGAAGAACCACAGCGACAACCACAGCGACAACATCCCCTTTCCATCCAATTTTCCAGAAGCCATTGCATGTCAGTGCGACTGCGTCACCTATCCCACTCTGTCCGATGGAAACCCTGTAAGTCTTAAAACGTATTAAAAACGCAAATTAAACAATGAAAACGTAACTCGTGTAACTCGTTATTGGGAGGGAAGCTGTTCTACATCAATTAACTTGTGTAACTTGTGAATGGTAGGGAAAAGGGTTAAAGATGTCATGACTCGCCAATAAAATATGTAAAACAAAAAAAGTATAAAGATTAGGGCAGAACAGGGTAAAATGAGTCAATTGTCACTTATGTTGTCCTGGAAGCACGGCAAAATGAGATAAAGATCAAATCTAAACATCTACCCTTATATCAGGATGTCTGCTATCAATTGAAAATGAGTAAGAAATTATGAGTAAGCATCTATGACAAATCGAGTAGCAAAGAAATAATAAAAAATACAAATAGTGATTAATATTAGGATAATTGGCTCAATTTACCCCGGGGCATTTGGTTAATTTTGTCCCACACACACCATTTATTTAGACAACATTGCTAATGACTGCCGCACACACACACACACACACACACAATCCTTATAGGAACTGTTACCGGGCGGCTGTTTACCTCCCTGTCAAGCAGATTTGCTCCCAGTGCGTTATCGATCACATATATACATATATAGCCTATATATATGTAAATGATTATATACACAGTCCAACATCACCTGTGCATTAACATTAACCTCTTACATCTTTGTCAGATTGCTTTGGAAGTCAAATAAGAGCCACTCTGCATATAGAGCTCTCCTCATGCGGGGTCAGCCACTGACCTTGGACTGCCTCACCACAGACATTCTGTCATTCTTTCCCTGGAATAATTGACAGAGAAGGGTTGGCCTTGCAGGCAGCCATGCAGGCGCTGTGATAGCAGCTCTGCAAAACGGACGCCACACTAGCAGATTATACTTATGGAGCTCTCTGTGGCCCTGAGGCTATAGCCTCGCTGGCCAGCTAGCTGTCTGGCATGCAGGGGCACAAAATGTGATCAGACCCTCTTAGCCCTTCTGTCTGTTCCAGCGGTCATCTCCTAATGCTCGCTCATTACCATAGTAGCGCTGAAAAGCCCCAATGCAGTGCCAGAGAATGCAGAGAGCTAAAACCAGTGGTGCGGTGCTGGGTAAGAACTGGACGTATACACACTGAGAGCATTTTATTCTTCCATTCTTCACTGCACTACTCCAACCATATGCAGTCTACCATCAATACAGGCACATGTGCAGAGTGTTAATTCATCCCTGAACGTGTAAAGATGGATTTAAATGGATTTGTAAGGATCCATGAGGGTTGGTTTGGGATCACACTCTTAGTCCAAAGGCAATACTTTGATATAGTGGGCGAGAACCACATGGACGCCCAGAGTAGCATGCAGTTATGCTGTTACAGCCAATCACAGGAGGATATTCCATTTAAAGGGATATTTCACTTTAAAAAAAATCATATACTCAGTCTTATATGAACACCCCAGACAGATTTTAAGTTGCTTGATTCAGTATTTAGATATTTGATATTCATTTTAGCTGCCCCGCCCCCTTCCTATACAAACCCCTTAAACTTAAAACTCCATTTTAACCATGATAGATTCATCTGAAACACTCAACCTTTTTTCTGTTGACGTGAGGGGGCCGTGTGATTTCATTTATTGTTTTCATTTATTTTTAATAATTATTTTGGAAAATGTGGCAGACCACGTAGAGC
>NW_027637154.1:255699-259986 GCF_951216825.1 Electrona antarctica | reverse complement strand
GAGAGAGAGAGAGAGAGAGCCACCCGATCTGACCGGTCACCTGACTGGTGATCTGGGACTGTTCCTCTTTAGTCTGAGGGGAGAGACATTGAGAGTATACGACAGACAGACAGACAGACAGACACGACAGACACGACACACGACAGACAGACAGACGACAGACAGACAGACACGACAGACACGACAGACACGACAGACACGACAGACACGACAGACAGACAGACAGACACGACAGACAGACGACAGACAGACAGACAGACACGACAGACAGACGACAGACAGACAGACACGACAGACAGACAGACAGACAGACAGACAGACAGACAGACAGACAGACAGACAGACAGACAGACAGACATCTGGTGTGTCTTTGTTGATACCTGATGCTGCATGGGGGCGTGTCCACACGGTTAGGGGCGTGTCCACGTGGTCAGGGGGCGTGTCCACATGACCAAGGGGCGTGTCCACAGGGCGTGTCCACAGGGCCAGGGGGCGTGTCCACAGGGCCAGGGGGCGTGTCCACAGGGCCAGGGGGCGTGTCGTAGGAGGAAAGGAGGGAAAGTGTTAAATATTTCATAAAATAAGATTTAAATTAATTAGGGATGGAAATTCTTGACTGACACGATGTTAAAAATAACAATTTAGCCGATAGCGATGTTTGTTTGTTTAGTTCTTCAAATCTGTGAAAAGCTCTGATCTCCAAGTCCAATCTGTGAAAAGCTCTGATCTCCAAGTCCAATCTGTGAAAAGCTCTGATCTCCAAGTCCAAGGTAGGGACATGGAAACGGGTAAAATTGACCAGTGGCTTCTGATTGGTCTGTGGTCACATGGTTGACCTGTAGTTAAAGGTCAAAGGTCATATGGTTGACCTGTAGTTAAACATTAAAGGTCATATGGTTGCTGAACTGTAGTTAAACATTAAAGGTCATATGGTTGCTGAACTGTAGTTAAACATTAAAGGTCATATGGTTGCTGAACTGTAGTTAAACATTAAAGGTCATATGGTTGCTGAACTGTAGTTAAACATTAAAGGTCATATGGTTGCTGAACTGTAGTTAAACATTAAAGGTCATATGGTTGCTGAACTGTAGTTAAACATTAAAGGTCATATGGTTGCTGATCTGTAGTTAAACATTAAAGGTCATATGGTTGCTGATCTGTAGTTAAACATTAAAGGTCATATGGTTGCTGATCTGTAGTTAAACATTAAAGGTCAAAGGTCATGTGGTTGCTGACCTGTCCTTTGATTCCCTGCTGGGTGATGAAGGTCTTCAGAGCTCCGGTTTCTGAGTTCTGAGGATATCCAAAATCCAGGATCTCTGCACACGCACGCACACACGCATGCACGCACGCACGCACACACACACGCACGCACACACACACACACACACACGCACACACATAAATAAAATACAAAAATACATAAATAAACTAAACATATGATGATCATACATCATTATTATTAATATTACATAGTACCGATAAGCTTTGGGGTTATCGAGTACCCGGTATCAATAAGATAAGCTTATCCAGTACCCGGTATCAATAAGCTAAGCTTATCCAGTACCCGGTATCAATAAACTAAGCTTATCCAGTACCCAGTATCAATAAGCTAAGCTTATCCAGTACCCGGTATCAATAAGCTAAGCTTATCCAGTACCCGGTATCAATAAACTAAGCTTATCCAGTACCCGGTATCAATAAGCTAAGCTTATCGAGTACCCAGTATCAATAAGCTAAGCTTATCCAGTACCCGGTATCAATAAGCTAAGCTTATCCAGTACCCGGTATCAATAAGCTAAGCTTATCGAGTACCCAGTATCAATAAGCTAAGCTTATCCAGTACCCGGTATCAATAAGCTAAGCTTATCCAGTACCCGGTATCAATAAGCTTTGGGGTTATTGAGTACCCAGTATCAATAAGCTAAGCTTATCGAGTACCCAGTATCAATAAGCTAAGCTTATCCAGTACCCGGTATCAATAAGCTAAGCTTATCCAGTACCCGGTATCAATAAGCTAAGCTTATCCAGTACCCGGTATCAATAAGCTAAGCTTATCCAGTACCCGGTATCAATAAGCTAAGCTTATCCAGTACCCGGTATCAATAAGCTAAGCTTATCCAGTACCCGGTATCAATAAGCTAAGCTTATCCAGTACCCGGTATCAATAAGGTTTGGGGTTATCGAGTACCCAGTATCAATAAGCTAAGCTTATCCAGTACCCGGTATCAATAAGGTTTGGGGTTATCGAGTACCCGGTATCAATAAGGTTTGGGGTTATCGAGTACCCAGTATCAATAAGCTAAGCTTATCGAGTACCCGGTATCAATAAGCTAAGCTTATCCAGTACCCGGTATCAATAAGCTAAGCTTATCCAGTACCCGGTATCAATAAGCTAAGCTTATCCAGTACCCGGTATCAATAAGCTTTGGGGTTATCGAGTACCCGGTATCAATAAGCTAAGCTTATCCAGTACCCGGTATCAATAAGCTAAGCTTATCCAGTACCCGGTATCAATAAGCTAAGCTTATCCAGTACCCGGTATCAATAAGCTAAGCTTATCCAGTACCCGGTATCAATAAGCTAAGCTTATCCAGTACCCGGTATCAATAAGCTAAGCTTATCCAGTACCCGGTATCAATAAGCTAAGCTTATCCAGTACCCGGTATCAATAAGCTAAGCTTATCCAGTACCCGGTATCAATAAGCTAAGCTTATCCAGTACCCGGTATCAATAAGCTAAGCTTATCCAGTACCCGGTATCAATAAGCTAAGCTTATCCAGTACCCGGTATCAATAAGCTAAGCTTATCCAGTACCCGGTATCAATAAGCTTTGGGGTTATCGAGTACCCGGTATCAATAAGCTAAGCTTATCCAGTACCCAGTATCAATAAGCTAAGCTTATCCAGTACCCAGTATCAATAAGCTAAGCTTATCCAGTACCCAGTATCAATAAGCTAAGCTTATCCAGTACCCAGTATCAATAAGCTAAGCTTATCCAGTACCCAGTATCAATAAGCTAAGCTTATCCAGTACCCAGTATCAATAAGCTAAGCTTATCCAGTACCCAGTATCAATAAGCTAAGCTTATCCAGTACCCAGTATCAATAAGCTAAGCTTATCCAGTACCCAGTATCAATAAGCTAAGCTTATCCAGTACCCAGTATCAATAAGCTAAGCTTATCCAGTACAGAGTATCAATAAGCTAAGCTTATCCAGTACCCGGTATCAATAAGCTAAGCTTATCCAGTACCCGGTATCAATAAGCTAAGCTTATCCAGTACCCGGTATCAATAAGCTAAGCTTATCCAGTACCCGGTATCAATAAGCTAAGCTTATCCAGTACCCGGTATCAATAAGCTAAGCTTATCCAGTACCCGGTATCAATAAGCTAAGCTTATCCAGTACCCGGTATCAATAAGCTAAGCTTATCCAGTACCCGGTATCAATAAGCTAAGCTTATCCAGTACCCGGTATCAATAAGCTAAGCTTATCCAGTACCCAGTATCAATAAGCTAAGCTTATCCAGTACCGAGTATCAATAAGCTAAGCTTATCCAGTACCCGGTATCAATAAGCTAAGCTTATCCAGTACCCGGTATCAATAAGCTAAGCTTATCCAGTACCCAGTATCAATAAGCTAAGCTTATCCAGTACCCGGTATCAATAAGCTAAGCTTATCCAGTACCCGGTATCAATAAGCTAAGCTTATCCAGTACCCGGTATCAATAAGCTAAGCTTATCCAGTACCCGGTATCAATAAGCTAAGCTTATCCAGTACCGAGTATCAATAAGCTAAGCTTATCCAGTACCCGGTATCAATAAGCTAAGCTTATCCAGTACCCGGTATCAATAAGCTAAGCTTATCCAGTACCCGGTATCAATAAGCTAAGCTTATCCAGTACCCAGTATCAATAAGCTTTGGTCGTATCAAGCCTGTTATGGAGCATAGCGTTCCATGACATCATGTTTAAACAATCAAAACAAGATCAACTAGAAAAAGTGCCCTTCTGGGCACAGGTCTCCACCAGGAGGATAGGACTGTGTGAGGATAGGACTGTGTGAGATGTTTGGCAAAATGTTTAGGAGTAATATAAACATGTTTTTTTGTTTTCGTTTTTTGCAACAATTTTCTTCATTTTGTTGAGGAAATGCAGAGCCAGATCACTCATAGCATCTCTGAGGATAGAATTCTGGATGAGCCGGACTTGTGCAGCATTTTGAACGAAACGGGCCACTCCTGAAGACTCGTCTTGATCACATGACTATAGAGATCATGTGGACCGAT
>NW_027637154.1:198199-250699 GCF_951216825.1 Electrona antarctica | reverse complement strand
ATTCCATAAATCATGTTGTCGCAGCAGCCAGTAGATTGGTAAGCCACTTCCACCACAGCACCAAGGCTAGCCAGGCTCTGAAAGGAAAGCAAGAGGCCATGCGTGTCCCGGCCCGGGAGGAGGAGGAGGAGGGCAGCAGCCACCAGGACACGCATAAGCTAATACAGTACTGCCGCACCAGATGGAATTCGATCTATGAAATGTTTGCAAGACTTGTTGAACAGAGGTGGGCCTGTTCGGCAGTTCTGTCAGACAGAATGGTCACCAAATTGTCAGATGCCCGCACACTAGAGCCAACGGACGCTAGCTGGCACATTATGGAGGAACTGATCCCTGTCCTGAGAGAGCTGTAGGTGGCAACAACAGCACTGAGCGGAGAGAATGGTGTCCATCTCCATGGTTTATCCAGTAGAGAATGGTGTGTCCATCTCCATGGTTTATCCAGTAGAGAATGGTGTGTCCATCTCCATGGTTTATCCAGTAGAGAATGGTGTGTCCATCTCCATGGTTTATCCAGTAGAGAATGGTGTGTCCATCTCCATGGTTTATCCAGTAGAGAATGGTGTGTCCATCTCCATGGTTTATCCAGTAGAGAATGGTGTGTCCATCTCCATGGTTTATCCAGAGAATGGTGTGTCCATCTCCATGGTTTATCCAGTAGAGAATGGTGTGTCCATCTCTATGGTTTATCCAGTAGAGAATGGTGTGTCCATCTCCATGGTTTATCCAGTAGAGAATGGTGTGTCCATCTCCATGGTTTATCCAGTAGAGAATGGTGTGTCCATCTCCATGGTTTATCCAGTAGAGAATGGTGTGTCCATCTCTATGGTTTATCCAGTAGAGAATGGTGTGTCCATCTCCATGGTTTATCCAGTAGAGAATGGTGTGTCCATCTCTATGGTTTATCCAGTAGAGAATGGTGTGTCCATCTCCATGGTTTATCCAGTAGAGAATGGTGTGTCCAACTCCATGGTTTATCCAGTAGAGAATGGTGTGTCCATCTCTATGGTTTATCCAGTAGAGAATGGTGTGTCCATCTCCATGGTTTATCCAGTAGAGAATGGTGTGTCCAACTCCATGGTTTATCCAGTAGAGAATGGTGTGTCCATCTCTATGGTTTATCCAGTAGAGAATGGTGTGTCCATCTCCATGGTTTATCCAGTAGAGAATGGTGTGTCCATCTCCATGGTTTATCCAGTAACCTCAAGACTGCTATCTAAGTATCTGGCTCCAGCCGCTCCATCAGCTGAAGGACAAGGTAACATAATAATAATAATAATAATAATAATAATAATAATAATATACCACCACCTGTAATTTAAATAGCGCTTTTCTAATTTAGAAAAGCGCTATTTAAATTACAGGTGGTGGTATTATTATTATTATTATTATTATTCTAATTCGGTTACTCTTGAGGTGCAATACAAAACTAATGGACACTTTACAATGTGAATTTAATTTACAGGTGATTCAGCCAAGGTGGCAGAATTCAAACGCACAGTGTCGGAGTCACTGACAAGGCGCATGGATCCTCACAACACCGAGACAGCCAAAAGAGTGGCATTCATTGCATCTGTCCTTGATCCGCGACACAAACACATGCGGTTTGTGACAAATCAAGAGGTTAAAGATGGGAGGGGGCGGGGCTTATCGATTTGTCGATAATTGATTAATATTGAATTATGCTAATCGATTTTCATTTTTGACACATTTACACATCCCTAGTGATTGGTTAACACTGATGATGTCACTGATGATGAAACTGAGAGGAGAGAGGTGATTGGTTAACACTGATGATGAAACTGAGAGGAGAGAGGTGATTGGTAAACACTGATGATGAAACTGAGAGGAGAGAGGTGATTGGTTAACACTGATGATGAAACTGAGAGTAGGGCTGGGGCGGTATGGGATTTTTATTACCGCGGTTATTGTCGGCCCCCATACCGCCGGTATGGCGATAATTACCGCACCCCCCCCCCCCCGCGCGAAAATTAAATCCACAACAGCGCTATTGTGAAGACCCTTGCGCAGCGCGAGGCAATTAACCCCAGCTGCAAACGATCCGGACTTTGATTGTGTGATTATAATATATATAAAATCCTTTTGGGCCAAATAACCATTCTGGGCGTTGGGGGGGGGGGGGGGGCGTTAACTATCAGGAGGAGGTAACAGGGGGTGCAGGCAAACAGAGTTTTGGAACGGATATTATGGACTACAGTTTTATTAAGGAAAGATTGGCATGTCAATGCCGCAACACGTGTTCGGGTGTCAATCAAATCAACTGCGTCAGACATCTCCCGCAGCCCGCTGTTAAAAAAAGAAATAAAAAAGCGAACGGATTTCACATCATTTCAGATCAAGACAAGTTGTGTTGAGCGTCTTTTTCCTGCGATCCCATTGATGTCACAACAGACAACATTTATAGGTGGGTCTGGTTTGGAGTAGCCTAATTTAAAACATTGTCCGACTTTGTTTTGAGAGAATATTAATACCTCGCGCTATTGTAACAGCCAGGTGCATCGTGCATTGCTCAGACCGTCAGAGAGAGAGAGAGAAAGATTAGGCTAAACGTGTAGCCTATGGATAAGGGCGCATCGTAGGTAACAGGTTTCAACTTTGTATTGATGTCTGTCAGCGAGAGACGAGAAGAGAAAGAGAGAGAGAGAGAGAGAGAGAGAGACATTAGGCTGTAGCCTATGGATAAGGGCGCATCGTAACGGTTTCAACTTTGTATTGATGTCTGTCAGCGAGAGAAGAGAAAGGGGGGGGGAGAGAGAGAGAGAGAGAGAGAGAGAGAGCTGTACAGACAGGACGGACAGAACTGTTTTTATCTTTTGACTGACTATAAGAAAAAGTCCTTCTGCACACCTACAATGGACAGGTGCGTCGGATAACTGGAACTGAGAAGTAGAGAAAAAAAGAATCCCGCACACTGTCTCACTTGGAATCGCAATGGCAACCATTCTCACTCCAATGAAATGCCCGCTCAGCAGCGCATCGCATGAAACAAACACCACCATTCAAAAACGTCCCCTCATCATGGAACCTAAAATCTTAAACATATTAAACAAATTCCAAGTTAACTGATAGATTTAATATATGATGAATTGAAAGGTTCAACTTCCAGCCGCTCCACACCACGCAGCAACTGCGCGCCTCCCCAGTCCCCAAGCCATGAGTTAACATTATTGCTTGATTGATTTAAGTTTGTATTAACAGTTTACAGTACATTTGCACAACTCAATACAAAAACTGTTAACTGTTACTCTGTGAGTGGACGACACCATAAAGCATTACACTTGTTTACAAGAGGGTCCACCTTGTTCAATTCATCATAACATTTTGTACACTATACACTTCTATAAAGCCAAAAACAGGAAATCATCATAAAGGAGGTAAAAAGGGGGAAAAACAGGGAGAAAAGGGGTGGGTGGGGGTGGGTGGAGTCAAGGGATTTACATGTCTTAATGACAGTTGGTAGGGCGTTCCACATTTTTGTGGCATAGGAGTGAAATTAATTTAGGTGGACCCTCTTGTAAACAAGTGTAATGCTTTATTGGGTCGTCCACTCGCAGTTAACAGTCTTTGTATTGAGTTGTGCTTGAAATGTAGGCTACTGTAATTCTGCAAACTGTTAATAAATAGTTCAATCAATCAATCAATACTTGTTTGTGCCGAATCTGGGTTGCACATGGTTTGTTGAACTCCCTCTGGTGTTGCTGGCATATGATTAGACTGACTGAGCCTCACTGTTTATTATGATACACTTTATTTCATATCAACCATATGCACTTAGGCCTAGAACCCAGGGTTAGGGTTAGAACTAGGGTTAGGGTTAGGGTTAGAACCGCGGTAACGAACCCGATACCGCGGTATGCGTTGTATACCGGCGGTATGGCGATATTGCGGTTATTGCACCCAGCCCTAACTGAGAGGAGAGAGGTGATTGGTTAACACTGATGATGAAACTGAGAGGAGAGAGGTGATTGGTTAACACTGATGATGAAACTGAGAGGAGAGAGGTGATTGGTTAACACTGATGATGAAACTGAGAGGAGAGAGGTGATTGGTTAACACTGATGATGAAACTCCCAAATCTGATCCCACAACTAGTACTGTATGGCTTGTGTGTGTGCGTGTGCGTGTGTGTGTGTACGCTGGGAGTGAGAGAGATATCTTGTGTGTGTGTGCGCGTGTGTGTGTGTGTGTGTGTGTGCACACTGTGAGTGAGAGATATCTTGTGTGTGTGTGTGTGTGTGTGTGTGTGTGTGTCTGTGTGCGCACGCACGTGAAAGAGATATCTTGTGTGTGTGTGTGTGCGCATGAAAGAGATATCGTGTGTGTGTGTGTGTGTGTGTGTCTGTGTGCGCGTGAAAGAGATATTGTGTGTGTGTGTGTGTGTGTGTGTGTGTGTCTGTGTGCGCGTGAAAGAGATATTGTGTGTGTGTGTGTGTGTGTGTGTGTGTGTGTGTGTGTGTGTGTGTGTGTGTGTGTGTGTGTGTGTGTGTGTGAACAGACTGGCGTACACACAGATTCCTCAGACTGGCGTAACACAGATTCCTCAGACTGGCGTAACACAGATTCCTCAGACTGGCGTAACACAGATTCCTCAGACTGGCGTAACACAGATTCCTCAGACTGGCGTAACACAGATTCCTCAGACTGGCGTAACACAGATTCCGATGAAAATGTCTTCTAAATCCTGACAGTTTTCTGAAATACCTGTTTCTGTATCAGTGGTTCTCAAACTATTTCATGTCAAGGACCCCAAAAAATTATATGTAATTGGCCGCCGACCCCCATCTGAATATATGTTGTTCCAAGGACCCCCCAGAAGCAAAGACTTGAGTTAAAAACGTTTGCTCTGAAAGAATATATTCAATATTTTCATAATAGCAGACCTACAAACTCGTAGTGAGCTTGTGGTCTGCTATTTTTTCAATAGGTAAAAGTATAACAATAATAATGCTTAAAACACTAAAAGGGGTTCCCGCCCAGAATGTTTTAATGTTATAATTCCTGTTATAATTCCTGTTATAATTCCACACATGCAAACATGACCCGCTTTAATTACTTCATTCTATATTAGTAGCCTCTTTATGTCCCTTGACTCCTTCAAAACCGCTCTCAAAGGGCACCTACGGACGGCTGCAATTCGAAACTGGCCCCCGTAAAATCTGAATCCGTAAAATCTGAATCCGTAAAATGGCAAAAACAAGCTCTACAAGCTCAAAATGCGTCCCACTGCGACGCGTTTTGAGCTTGTAGAGCTGATAATCACCTTAGAAATACCCCCAGGATGTGATAAGCACCTTAGAAATACCCCCAGGATGTGATAAGCACCTTAGAAATACCCCCAGGATGTGATAATCACCTTATAAATACCCCCAGGATGTGATAATCACCTTATAAATACCCACAGTATGTGATAATCACCTTATAAATACCCCCAGTATGTGATAATCACCTTATAAATACCCCCAGTATGTGATAATCACCTTAGAAATACCCCCAGGATGTGATAATCACCTTAGAAATACCCCCAGGATGTGATAATCACCTTATAAATACCCCCAGGATGTGATAATCACCTTAGAAATACCCCCAGGATGTGATAATCACATTATAAATACCCCCAGGATGTGATCATCACATTATAAATACCCCCAGGATGTGATCATCACATTATAAATACCCCCAGGATGTGATCATCACATTATAAATACCCCCAGGATGTGATCATCACATTATAAATACCCCCAGGATGTGATCATCACATTATAAATACCCCCAGGATGTGATAATCACATTATAAATACCCCCAGGATGTGATAATCACATTATAAATACCCCCAGGATGTGATAATCACATTATAAATACCCCCAGGATGTGATAATCACCTTAGAAATACTCCCAGGATGTGATAATCACCTTATAAATACCCCCAGGATGTGATAATCACATTATTAATACCCCCAGGATGTGATAATCACCTTATAAATACTCCCAGGATGTGATAATCACCTTAGAAATACCCCGAGGATGTGATGTGGTGGCATTGCATCTCCGACCGAGGTGTGAACGGCTTTGCCGAGGTGCGAATGGGGGACAATTTAAAACAAAGGCGGCTTACATGCTGTAGTTTACTACCAACAGAACTTTGCATGCACGAGGGCTGCCAAAGTAGGCTATCTTTTGCTGTTTTTTCGCCCCCTCTCTTCGAAGTTAAACTAAGCTCTAAACTGACTGGGCCACGGCGGTAAGGGTGGAGTATGGTGGAACGGGTGAAATGGTTTTGGTTACATGTTTAAAAATGACACCCGTGTGAACTGAGTGGTGCAAGGTCTTATATAGCCTGATCAGCTGTGGTCTGATGTAATGTCAGTGACCATGGTAACCATGCTCACAGGTGCACGGACACGTACACAGGTACACAAACATACAGAGAAAGCTGGTTGTTGGAGTGGTTTGCACCACTCAAAAAGACAAGAGGGGAGCTAAATGCAATAACGAACTAGCTGGGGAGTGCATTTCACATGGGGTTGGGGGCGGGGCAGGCCATTGTCTGACCACGGACTTCCACGCTTTCTGCTTCGCATCGAAGACAGCTTGGTGCTGTGGTGAAATCACCGCCAGCCTCCGGTGTCCTCTGTGAGACATGTTAAGCTGAAGCAGCTAGCATGGAAGCTAACGTTGGTCATAAGGATTATGCACACAACCATGCTGTTATCCACGCGTCCATCCGATAGCATTTTAATGTAATGTCCCATCCACGGAGCAAACGGATATAAGCGGCTTCGTTTGGGCTTTGTTGTCTGTCTGACTGACGGAGCTGTCTATCGTAAGGCAGATCTACAAGCTCACAACGCGGTGCAACCAGACGCAGTGTGAGCTTGTAGATTAGCTATTTTTGGTGCGTGACACCGTCGTACGATGACGTATACATTACGCTTTTAAAGTGACGGTACACAATATTAACAGTTCCGTCTGTTAGAAAAGTACTGTATTTCAAGGCCTGTACAATGTAGTGCAAGGGATGTTTTGGTTGGTTAAAATAAAGAGAAGATTATAGAAAAGATATGCATATTGTGTGTGTGTGTGTGTGTGTGTGTGTGTGTGTGTGTGTGTGTGTGTGTGTGTGTGTGTGTGTGTGTGTGTGTGTGTGTGTGTGTGTACTGGCCAATACAAATTAGGTTCTGTTCAGAATGTATTGTCTCCCAGCTTTCCACAAAATAATAGCAAATGGTCGATAGTGGGCTCGATAAGGACCCTGCTCGATAAGGACCCTGCTCGATAAGGACCCTGCTCGATAAGGACCCTGCCCGATAAGGACCCTGCTCGATAAGGACCCGGCTCGATAAGGACCCTGCTCGATAAGGACCCTGCCCGATAAGGACCCTGCTCGATAAGGACCCTGCTCGATAAGGACCCTGCTCGATAAGGACCCTGCTCGATAAGGACCCTGCTCGATAAGCCTGCTCGATAAGGACCCTGCTCGATAAGGACCCTGCTCGATAAGCCTGCTCGATAAGGACCCTGCTCGATAAGGACCCTGCCCGATACGGACCCTGCTCGATAAGGACCCTGCTCGATAAGCCTGCTCGATAAGGACCCTGCTCGATAAGGACCCTGCTCGATAAGCCTGCTCGATAAGGACCCTGCCCGATAAGGACCCTGCCCGATAAAGACCCGGCTCGATAAGGACCCTGCTCGATAAGGACCCTGCTCGATAAGGACCCTGCTCGATAAGGACCCGGCTCGATAAGCCTGCTCGATAAGGACCCTGCTCGATAAGGACCCTGCTCGATAAGGACCCTGCTCGATAAGGACCCTGCTCGATAAGGACCCTGCTCGATAAGCCTGCTCGATAAGGACCCTGATCGATAAGCCTGCTCGATAAGGACCCTGCCCGATAAGGACCCTGCTCGATAAGCCTGCTCGATAAGCCTCGATAAGGTGATCGTTATCAATAAAAAATAACGAGCTCCATCCCTAGTTGCGACGGCCACCAGAGCCGACTCAGCGCCGTCCGAGTTACGTCCCGATAGGCAGAGAATAGTAAATATTAGTAGCCCCTAGTTTCCATGCCCCGACAATAGAGTTGGAAATGACACGTCTCCTTGACCAGGCTATGTCTGCACCACCACCCTGCATATCCAGCAGGGGGAGTCCTTGACCAGGCTATGTCTGCACCACCACCCTGCATATCCAGCAGGGGGAGTCCTTGACCAGGCTATGTCTGCACCACCACCCTGCATGCTGCAGGGGGAGTCCTTGACCAGGCTATGTCTGCACCACCACCCTGCATGTCCAGCAGGGGGAGTCCTTGACCAGGCTATGTCTGCACCACCACCCTGCATGTCCAGCAGGGGGAGTCCTTGACCAGGCTATGTCTGCACCACCACCCTGCATGTCCAGCAGGGGGAGTCCTTGACCAGGCTATGTCTGCACCACCACCCTGCATGCTGCAGGGGGAGTCCTTGACCAGGCTATGTCTGCACCACCACCCTGCATGTCCAGCAGGGGGAGTCCTTGACCAGGCTATGTCTGCACCACCACCCTGCATGCTGCAGTCCGGGTGAACACAGCTAAACACCACAATGTCTAGTATGCCAGTATGGCCATATTAGCCATATTCCAACGTCCTGATAACGGTTGATTTTGTATATGTAATGCAGTGATAACGGATGAATCCGCTCTCTGGTCTAAATCATCAAAGTTTAACCCCTGAGCCATACAACCAACCAGACACCTGCCTGGAACAACCCCTGAGCCATTCAACCAACCAGACACATGGAACAACCCCTGAGCCATTCAACCAACCAGACACATGGAACAACCCGAGCCATACAACCAACCAGACACCTGGAACAACCCCTGAGCCATACAACCAACCAGACACCTGCCTGGAACAACCCCTGAGCCATACAACCAACCAGACACCTGCCTGGAACAACCCCTGAGCCATTCAACCAACCAGACACCTGGAACAACCCCTGAGCCATACAACCAACCAGACACCTGGAACAACCCCTGAGCCATACAACCAACCAGACACCTGCCTGGAACAACCCCTGAGCCATACAACCAACCAGACACCTGCCTGGAACAACCCCTGAGCCATTCAACCAACCAGACACCTGCCTGGAACAACCCCTGAGCCATACAACCAACCAGACACCTGCCCGGAACAACCCCTGAGCCATTCAACCAACCAGACACCTGCCTGGAACAACCCCTGAGCCATACAACCAACCAGACACCTGGAACAACCCCTGAGCCATTCAACCAACCAGACACCAGCCTGGAACAACCCCTGAGCCATACAACCAACCAGACACCTGCCTGGAAGAACCCCTGAGCCATTCAACCAACCAGACACATGGAACAACCCCTGAGCCATTCAACCAACCAGACACATGGAACAACCCGAGCCATACAACCAACCAGACACCTGGAACAACCCCTGAGCCATACAACCAACCAGACACCTGCCTGGAACAACCCCTGAGCCATACAACCAACCAGACACCTGCCTGGAACAACCCCTGAGCCATTCAACCAACCAGACACCTGCCTGGAACAACCCCTGAGCCATACAACCAACCAGACACCTGCCCGGAACAACCCCTGAGCCATTCAACCAACCAGACACCTGCCTGGAACAACCCCTGAGCCATACAACCAACCAGACACCTGGAACAACCCCTGAGCCATTCAACCAAACAGACACCAGCCTGGAACAACCCCTGAGCCATACAACCAACCAGACACCTGCCTGGAACAACCCCTGAGCCATACAACCAACCAGACACCTGCCTGGAAGAACCCCTGAGCCATACAACCAACCAGACACCTGCCTGGAACAACCCCTGAGCCATACAACCAACCAGACACATGGAACAACCCCTGAGCCATACAACCAACCAGACACCTGGAACAACCCCTGAGCCATTCAACCAACCAGACACCTGCCTGGAACAACCCCTGAGCCATACAACCAACCAGACACCTGCCTGGAACAACCCCTGAGCCATACAACCAACCAGACACCTGCCTGGAACAACCCCGATAAGGACCCTGCTCGATAAGGACCCTGCTCGATAAGCCTGCTCGATAAGGACCCTGCTCGATAAAGACCCTGCTCGATAAGGACACTGGTCGATAAGGACCCTGATCGATAAGCCTGCTCGATAAGGACCCTGCTCGATAAGGACCCTGCTCGATAAGGACCCTGCTCGATAAGCCTCGATAAGGTGATCGTTATCAATAAAAAATAACGAGCTCCATCCCTAGTTGCGACGGCCACCAGAGCCGACTCAGCGCCGTCCGAGTTACGTCCCGATAGGCAGAGAATAGTAAATATTAGTAGCCCCTAGTTTCCATGCCCCGACAATAGAGTTGGAAATGACACGTCTCCTTGACCAGGCTATGTCTGCACCACCACCCTGCATGTCCAGCAGGGGGAGTCCTTGACCAGGCTATGTCTGCACCACCACCCTGCATGTCCAGCAGGGGGAGTCCTTGACCAGGCTATGTCTGCACCACCACCCTGCATGCTGCAGGGGGAGTCCTTGACCAGGCTATGTCTGCACCACCACCCTGCATGTCCAGCAGGGGGAGTCCTTGACCAGGCTATGTCTGCACCACCACCCTGCATGCTGCAGTCCGGGTGAACACAGCTAAACACCACAATGTCTAGTATGCCAGTATGGCCATATTAGACATATTCCAACGTCCTGATAACGGTTGATTTTGTATATGTAATGCAGTGATAACGGATGAATCCGCTCTCTGGTCTAAATCAAAGTTTAACCCCTGAGCCATACAACCAACCAGACACCTGGAACAACCCCTGAGCCATTCAACCAACCAGACACATGGAACAACCCGAGCCATACAACCAACCAGACACCTGGAACAACCCCTGAGCCATACAACCAACCAGACACCTGCCTGGAACAACCCCTGAGCCATACAACCAACCAGACACCTGCCTGGAACAACCCCTGAGCCATACAACTAACCAGACACATGCCTGGAACAACCCCTGAGCCATTCAACCAACCAGACACCTGCCTGGAACAACCCCTGAGCCATACAACCAACCAGACACCTGCATGGAACAACCCCTGAGCCATTCAACCAACCAGACACCTGCCTGGAACAACCCCTGAGCCATTCAACCAACCAGACACATGGAACAACCCCTGAGCCATTCAACCAACCAGACACCTGCCTGGAACAACCCCTGAGCCATTCAACCAACCAGACACCTGGAACAACCCCTGAGCCATTCAACCAACCAGACACCTGGAACAACCCCTGAGCCATACAACCAACCAGACACCTGCCTGGAACAACCCCTGAGCCATACAACCAACCAGACACCTGCCTGGAACAACCCCTGAGCCATACAACCAACCAGACACCTGCATGGAACAACCCCTGAGCCATACAACCAACCAGACAACTGGAACAACCCCTGAGCCAGTCAACCAACCAGACACCTGGAACAACCCCTGAGCCATTCAACCAACCAGACACCTGCCTGGAACAACCCCTGAGCCATACAACCAACCAGACACCTGGAACAACCCCTGAGCCATACAACCAACCAGCTGAAGAAGTCATGGCATTTAACTGAGACCATTCATGTTTCTGGATTCTAAACTTGTATTCTACTGCTAGTTTTAATCACTTCAAATACTCTTGAATCTTAAAATAACTAATGACCGAAAACAGCAGATCTACAAGCTGACATGCAGGAAGCAGCAGCAGGATGTGTTAATAAAAACGAGCGCTTCCAAACTCCAACACTTAGAGAAATATATATCAGGGCACAGCATTTCTCAGCAGCAAGTAGCTCATAACATGACAGGAAGTGGCTCATAACATGACAGGAAGTAGCTCATAACATGCCAGGAAGTAGCTCATAACATGACAGGAAGTAGCTCATAACATGTCTACGGTGGATTTTTATGAAACAAGCTTTGTAGATTGAAAGAGGATAATTCAAGCTTTCCCTACAGCTGCAATGTTGGTGTGTTTAATACAATCAGATTGGACTGTTTCTATTTGGAATTTTGGATCAATGGAGGGTATTGGTGGATCAATAGGATGTCAATGGAGGGTATTGGTGGATCAATAGGATGTCAATGGAGGGTATTGTCATCCCATTAATAATAAAATCACACCTGTGTGAAGTGAGGGGCGCTCTTATCATCTTACATCATCTCATTCCGGCCAATCAGAATTTGCGTCTTCACGACCTCACCTTCGTCTTCAATGTTTGTGTTAAAGCAAATCTGTCCATTTATTGTCAATGACACACACACACACACACACACACACACACACACACACACACACACACACACACACACACACACACACACACACACACACACACACACACACACACACACACACACACACACACACACACACACCTAAAAAAAATCTACTGTTGCAAATTACGGCTAACCTATTAAACACTGACCATCAGTCAAACCCATTCATTCTGGTGATAATAATAATAATAAACACACACTTGAGACGTCTTATGTCTGTCTGACGATAATAATAATAATTAATCTGTCATTAATTCATTCATAAAGCAGAATACTATGGAATGGAGCAGATTCACAGAATACATGTCTGACATTATTATGTCTGTATGTCTGACACACACACACACACACACACACACACACACACACACAGGTGTCGTGACCAGGCAGGCACAAACAAGGTGCATAGATCTATACATCTACTGCAGAGCAAACAACTGATCTACAAGCTCTCATCAGCCACACAAACACTCTCACACACACACACACACACACACACACACACACACACACACACACACACAGTTCGAACCCGCGGTCAATGCCACCCACCCAAATCAACGTGTCGTGTTTATCAGATCTCCATCAACACACCGAGCTGACTGTAACAGACGCAGCGCTTGTAGATCTACAGTTAACGGTCAAGTGAACCGTTAGCTGTCTGCCCCCCCCCCCCCCTCCCCAACAACACGTTGATGAATGATTCATGAATCTGAATCCTGCATGTCTTAATATTGTTTTAATGAAGTATAATTAAAAGGTGATTGAATTAAAACACATTAAATGACCTTCACATTAAAACCAATATGATGTAGCTTAGCTTAGCTTAGTTAGCCTGCAGGCTAACAGGAAACTACGGCCTGTCTGTGAGAACTAGAGGCTTTTATTAGAGCTATAAAACATGTTTTAAAACAACGTTTAAAAGCTCTATTGTTCTCACTGTGAATGATCAACGGTTCGATTCCCTGCTCCGCTGCCCTAAAGGGAGATGTTGCTCTAGTGTCTAAGTGGCGTTAGCATCCTGGCTAAAGGAACGGCCTGGCTGTGATAATAATAATATTAATAATAAGGTTTTAATAGTTATAAATCATGTTTATAATGAATAAAGAACATTAATATTCTTACTGTGATGGAAGGTTCGATTCCTGCTCCGCTGCCCTACAGGGAGAGGTTTAGCTGCTCTAGTGTCTTAGTGGTGTTAGTTAGCCTCCTATCTGAAGGGATTACAGGCCTGTGTGTGAATACATGTTTTAATAGAGTTATAAAACATGTTATGAATGAATACAGAACATTAATATCTTACTGTGAATGATGAAAGGTTCGATTCCTGCTCCGCTGCGCTAAAGGGAGATGTTTGTTGCTCTACTGACTCTCTGCTTGATCCGATCCTCTATCAGCTGCACCCCATAGCCCGGAGGGACGGCGAGCCGAACGCTGATTGGACGAGACGGGTTGTCAGGGGCAACGCTGCGTGGGCAAGAATCCGTGTCACTGTGTGTGCGCCTGTGTGTGTGCGTCTGTGTGCGTGTGTGAGTGACTGTGTGTGTGAGTGCGTGCGTGTTTCCGCACTGACAGTCCGACGTCCTCCGAGGTTATGGGATGCAGTGAAGAGTCAGCTGACCCGGGACGTCACGACGCTCCGCTCCAAAGTGAAAAAGGCGCGGCTGTTGGAAGCCACGCCCCCTGCTGGCTGAATATTAAATTAAACATTTACTACTAATTATATTTATTTATATTTTTTCGAATAATACAAAAAAAAATCACACCTGTGTGAAGTGAGCGGCACTCTAATCATCATATATCTCATTCTGGCCAATCACAATTTTCCTCTTCAATTTTCTGCCCTCAATTTTTATCTTCATTATATTTTGCTCAGCCAATCAAATCATCGCTATGGGGGTGATCAGCCAATAGGGTGACCAGATCCAAAGTGTTAATTTGAGGGACAGTATAGTAATATATCAGTAATATATCAGTAATATTAACAGGTTTAATACATCTAGCAGGAAAAGAGACATTTACAACTGAAAACCAAACTATTTGAACACTGATGCCTGTCAGTCACAATGTGGGACAGACAGGGTCTCAATGTGAACACTGATGCCTGTCAGTCACAATGTGGGACAGACAGGGTCTCAATTTGAACACTGATGCCTGTCAGTCACAATGTGGGACAGACAGGGTCTCAATGTGAACACTGATGCCTGTCAGTCACAATGTGGGACAGACAGGGTCTCAATGTGAACACTGATGCCTGTCAGTCACAATGTGGGACAGACAGGGTCTCAATGTGAACACTGATGCCTGTCAGTCACAATGTGGGACAGACAGGGTCTCAATGTGAACACTGATGCCTGTCAGTCACAATGTGGGACATGGTCTCAATGTGAACACTGATGCCTGTCAGTCACAATGTGGGACATGGTCTCAATGTGAACACTGATGCCTGTCAGTCACACTGTGGGACAGACAGGGTCTCAATATGAACACTGATGCCTGTCAGTCACAATGTGGGACATGGTCTCAATATGAACACTGATGCCTGTCAGTCACACTGTGGGACAGACAGGGTCTCAATATGAACACTGATGCCTGTCAGTCACAATGTGGGACAGACAGGGTCTCAATGTGAACACTGATGCCTGTCAGTCACAATGTGGGACAGACAGGGTCTCAATGTGAACACTGATGCCTGTCAGTCACACTGTGGGACAGACAGGGTCTCAATGTGAACATTGATGCCTGTCAGTCACAATGTGGGACAGGGTCTCAATTTGAACACTGATGCCTGTCAGTCACAATGTGGGACAGGGTCTCAATTTGAACACTGATGCCTGTCAGTCACAATGTGGGACAGGGTCTCAATTTGAACACTGATGCCTGTCAGTCACAATGTGGGACAGACAGGGTCTCAATTTGAACACTGATGCCTGCCAGTCACAATGTGGGACAGGGTCTCAATATGAACACTGATGCCTGTCAGTCACAATGTGGGACAGACAGGGTCTCAATGTGAACACTGATGCCTGTCAGTCACAATGTGGGACAGACAGGGTCTCAATTTGAACACTGATGCCTGTCAGTCACAATGTGGGACAGGGTCTCAATGTGAACACTGATGCCTGTCAGTCACAATGTGGGACAGACAGGGTCTCAATGTGAACACTGATGCCTGTCAGTCACAATGTGGGACAGACAGGGTCTCAATTTGAACACTGATGCCTGTCAGTCACAATGTGAGACAGACAGGGTCTCAATTTGAACACTGATGCCTGTCAGTCACAATGTGGGACAGACAGGGTCTCAATTTGAACACTGATGCCTGCCAGTCACAATGTGGGACAGACAGGGTCTCAATGTGAACACTGATGCCTGTCAGTCACAATGTGGGACATGGTCTCAATGTGAACACTGATGCCTGTCAGTCACAATGTGGGACATGGTCTCAATGTGAACACTGATGCCTGTCAGTCACAATGTGGGACAGACAGGGTCTCAATGTGAACACTGATGCCTGTCAGTCACAATGTGGGACAGGGTCTCAATTTGAACACTGATGCCTGTCAGTCACAATGTGGGACAGACAGGGTCTCAATGTGAACACTGATGCCTGCCAGTCACAATGTGGGACAGACAGGGTCTCAATTTGAACACTGATGCCTGTCGGTCCCAATGTGGGACAGACAGGGTCTCAATTTGAACACTGATGCCTGTCAGTCACAATGTGGGACAGACAGGGTCTCAATTTGAACACTGATGCCTGTCAGTCACAATGTGGGACAGGGTCTCAATGTGAACACTGATGCCTGTCAGTCACAATGTGGGACAGACAGGGTCTCAATTTGAACACTGATGCCTGTCAGTCACAATGTGGGACAGACAGGGTCTCAATGTGAACACTGATGCCTGTCAGTCACAATGTGGGACAGACAGGGTCTCAATGTGAACACTGATGCCTGTCAGTCACAATGTGGGACAGACAGGGTCTCAATGTGAACACTGATGCCTGTCAGTCACAATGTGGGACAGACAGGGTCTCAATGTGAACACTGATGCCTGTCAGTCACAATGTGGGACAGACAGGGTCTCAATGTGAACACTGATGCCTGTCAGTCACAATGTGGGACAGACAATTTGTGGGACACCTGAAAAGTCTTGTAAATGAGGGACTGTCCCACGCCACGCTAAGAGGGACGTCTAAAATTCAGCCAAACACATAAAGCTACTCATAGGAGGGGCTAGCCTTCCTCAATAACAGCCCTTCAGTCTGAAAATTACTGTATACATCATTTACTAATTATAATATTAATAATGAACGCTGATATACAGATTATTAGAGAGTAAACAAGTGGAATTAGAAACATGACACAGAAAGGTAATGTCATAAAACTATATTTATAAATAAAAAGACGTATTCTTTTCTTCAGTAAAAGAGTTAAAGTCACGGTAAGAAATCTTTTTGTTCACTTTTATACATTATGACAAACTGCTCTGGATCTTTAAAATGTCCTTTAAAAAAATCACTCTTCAAGCTAGAAGTTTAGTTTGAAATTAT
The DNA here is from genome assembly GCF_951216825.1 of Electrona antarctica. NCBI lineage: Eukaryota > Metazoa > Chordata > Actinopteri > Myctophiformes > Myctophidae > Electrona > Electrona antarctica. Next base: position 233,790 of record NW_027637154.1, on the reverse strand, counting down.
GAAAACTATTTGCAAACCAGCTACATCATTCCACGCACGCACGCGCGCGCACACACGCACGCACACGCACACGCACACGCACACACACACACACACACACACACACACACACACACACACACACACACACATGTATAAGCAACCAGCTACATATATATAACGAAGGCATTCTTACAGGACATTCTCTGTTTTTCACTACATACTGTGTTCACTTTCTCTCTTGAAGTCGATCAAACAGAAACATATCAGCACAGGAACTACTTTCTGTCCACTTTGTTGTTGTTACATGATGTCAGAGGAGAATGATGTCATCATGATGTCAGAGGAGAATGATGTCATCATGATGTCAGAGGAAAATTATGTCATCATGATGTCAGAGGATAATGATGACAAATTAGCTTTTCACCCGAAAAAAAGAATAAAATAAAACAACCTCGCCAAAAAGCGTGGAGTCATCTTCCTGTGTCCTTTCATTGCTCTGTCTTGTCCTCACGTGAACTCCTTCCCCGGCAGGAAGGGGAAACGGAGAGAAGGCGCTTTGGTTCCATATGGGGGGGTTGCATCATAACTTTTACTTCAACTTTTAAGTTTAAAGTTTAAGTGTAGTGTTTTTCTGTGCACAGAAAGTAACCCTATGTAGTAGGGGTGTAACGATATAGTAACTGCATCGAAAAATTGATTTTAATTTCAAGAATCGAAGTATGAAAACAGCAACATCGACAATGTATCGTATAGTTTTGCAATGGAAATAATCGGTATCGAATCGTTTTGCTATGCAATTAATCGATTGTATCAATGCTACATTTTTGTGTGTGGTATTTAGCAATTTTTTGAAGAAAAATGAAAAAGAGGGGTTTAATTACTTAATTAAAAAAATGTCAATGCATTTTAAAAAGTTACTGTATCGATTTCAAATCATGAATGGTATCGTAACCCCATAATGAACCGATATGGTCCTCGATCCATACATATGGTATCGCTGTTAAATGTATCCTTACATCGCTACTATGTAGTAATACAGTTTATATATAGTAGGCTGGTAGTTTACTATAGTAGGCTGGTAGTTTACTATAGTAGGCTGGTAGTTTACTATAGTAGGCTGGTAGTTTACTATAGTAGGCTGGTAGTTTACTATAGTAGGCTGGTAGTTTACTATAGTAGGCTGGTACTTTACTATAGTAGGCTGGTACTTTACTATAGTAGGCTGGTACTTTACTATAGTAGGCTGGTAGTTTACTATAGTAGGCTGGTAGTTTACTATAGTAGGCTGGTACTTTACTATAGTAGGCTGGTAGTTTACTATAGTAGGCTGGTAGTTTACTATAGTAGGCTGGTAGTTTACTATAGTAGGCTGGTACTTTACTATAGTAGGCTGGTAGTTTACTATAGTAGGCTGGTAGTTTACTATAGTAGGCTGGTAGTTTACTATAGTAGGCTGGTACTTTACTATAGTAGGCTGGTAGTTTACTATAGTAGGCTGGTAGTTTTCTGTAGTTTTCTGTATTAAGCTGGTAGTTTTCTGTATTAAGCTGGTAGTTTTCTGTAGTTTACTGTATTAAGCTGGTAGTTTTCTGTAGTTTTCTGTAGTTTTCTGTAGTTTGCTGTAGTAGGCTGGTAGTTTTCTGTATATTTCTGTATTAAGTTGGTTGTAGGCTGGTAGTTTGCTGTAGTTTTCTGTATTAAGCTGGTAGTTTTCTGTAGTTTTCTGTAGTTTGCTGTAGTTTTCTGTAGTAGGCTGGTAGTTTTCTGTATATTTCTGTATTAAGATGGTTGTAGGCTGGTAGTTTGCTGTAGTTTTCTGTATTAAGCTGGTAGTTTGCTGTAGTGTTCTGTATTAAGCTGGTAGTTTTCTGTAGTTTACTGTATTAAGCTGGTAGTTTTCTGTAGTTTACTGTATTAAGCTGGTAGTTTTCTGTATTAAGCTGGTAGTTTTCTGTAGTTTTCTGTATTAAGCTGGTAGTTTTCTGTAGTTTTCTGTATTAAGCTGGTAGTTTTCTGTAGTTTTCTGTAGTTTACTGTATTAAGCTGGTAGTTTTCTGTATTAAGCTGGTAGTTTTCTGTAGTTTTCTGTAGTTTACTGTATTAAGCTGGTAGTTTTCTGTAGTTTTCTGTATTAAGCTGGTAGTTTTCTGTAGTTTTCTGTAGTTTTCTGTATTAAGCTGGTAGTTTTCTGTAGTTTTCTGTATTAAGCTGGTAGTTTTCTGTAGTTTTCTGTAGTTTACTGTATTATGCTGGTAGTTTTCTGTAGTTTTCTGTATTAAGCTGGTAGTTTTCTGTAGTTTTCTGTAGTTTTCTGTAGTTTTCTGTATTAAGCTGGTAGTTTTCTGTAGTTTACTGTATTAAGCTGGTAGTTTTCTGTAGTTTTCTGTATTAAGCTGGTAGTTTTCTGTAGTTTACTGTATTAAGCTGGTAGTTTTCTGTAGTTTACTGTATTAAGCTGGTAGTTTTCTGTAGTTTTCTGTATTAAGCTGGTAGTTTTCTGTAGTTTTCTGTATTAAGCTGGTAGTTTGCTGTAGTGTTCTGTATTAAGCTGGTAGTTTTCTGTAGCATGCTAGTTTTCTGTATTAGACTGGTAGTTTTCTGTAGTTTTCTGTAGCATGCTAGTTTTCTGTAGTTTGCTGTATTAAGGGCCTTTCAAACGGGAAGCGAGGAACGCAGGCGTTGTTGCCTGGATCAACGACAGGTCTGCTCCAGGTCTGCTCTAGAGGGTCTGGATCAACGACAGGTCTGCTCTAGAGGGTCTGGATCAACGGCAGGTCTGCTCCAGGTCTGCTCTAGAGGGTCTGGGTCAACGACAGGTCTCCTGCGTGCTCGTTTCGGGCGTGTGCACGAAACGAGCACGCGCGCAACAAATTAACTGGACCGCGCCCACGTAAATACGCTCGCGTTCCGTTCAAAAACGCAGGTATCGTTAATTGAAAATTAACTATAGGCGCGTTTTATCGCTCCCTGTCTGAAAGGCCCATTAGGTGGTAGTTTTATCGCTCCCTGTCTGAAAGGCCCATAGGGTAGTAGTTTTATCGCTCCCTGTCTGAAAGGCCCATAGGGTAGTAGTTTTATCGCTCCCTGTCTGAAAGGCCCATAGGGTAGTAGTTTTATCGCTCCCTGTCTGAAAGGCCCATAGGGTGGTAGTTTTATCGCTCCCTGTCTGAAAGGCCCATAGGGTAGTAGTTTTATCGCTCCCTGTCTGAAAGGCCCATAGGGTGGTAGTTTTATCGCTCCCTGTCTGAAAGGCCCTTTAGGTGGTAGTTTTATCGCTCCCTGTCTGAAAGGCCCATAGGGTGGTAGTTTTATCGCTCCCTGTCTGAAAGGCCCATTAGGTGGTAGTTTTATCGCTCCCTGTCTGAAAGGCCCTTTAGGTGGTAGTTTTATCGCTCCCTGTCTGAAAGGCCCATTAGGTAGTAGTTTTATCGCTCCCTGTCTGAAAGGCCCATTAGGTGGTAGTTTTATCGCTACCTGTCTGAAAGGCCCATAGGGTAGTAGTTTTATCGTTCCCTGTCTGAAAGGCCCATAGGGTGGTAGTTTTATCGCTACCTGTCTGAAAGGCCCTTTAGGTGGTAGTTTTATCGCTCCCTGTCTGAAAGGCCCATAGGGTGGTAGTTTTATCGTTCCCTGTCTGAAAGGCCCATAGGGTAGTAGTTTTATCGCTACCTGTCTGAAAGGCCCATTAGGTGGTAGTTTTATCGCTACCTGTCTGAAAGGCCCTTTAGGTGGTAGTTTTATCGCTCCCTGTCTGAAAGGCCCATAGGGTGGTAGTTTTATCGCTCCCTGTCTGAAAGGCCCATAGGGTGGTAGTTTTATCGTTCCCTGTCTGAAAGGCCCATAGGGTAGTAGTTTTATCGCTCCCTGTCTGAAAGGCCCATAGGGTGGTAGTTTTATCGTTCCCTGTCTGAAAGGCCCATAGGGTGGTAGTTTTATCGCTCCCTGTCTGAAAGGCCCATAGGGTGGTAGTATTATCGCTCCCTGTCTGAAAGGCCCATAGGGTGGTAGTTGTATCGCTCCCTGTCTGAAAGGCCCATAGGGTAGTAGTTTTATCGCTCCCTGTCTGAAAGGCCCATAGGGTGGTAGTTTTATCGCTCCCTGTCTGAAAGGCCCATAGGGTGGTAGTTTTATCGCTCCCTGTCTGAAAGGCCCATAGGGTAGTAGTTTTATCGCTCCCTGTCTGAAAGGCCCATAGGGTGGTAGTTTTATCGTTCCCTGTCTGAAAGGCCCATAGGGTAGTAGTTTTATCGCTCCCTGTCTGAAAGGCCCATAGGGTAGTAGTTTTATCGCTCCCTGTCTGAAAGGCCCATAGGGTAGTAGTTTTATCGTTCCCTGTCTGAAAGGCCCATAGGGTGGTAGTTTTATCGCTCCCTGTCTGAAAGGCCCATAGGGTGGTAGTTTTATCGCTCCCTGTCTGAAAGGCCCATAGGGTGGTAGTTTTATCGCTCCCTGTCTGAAAGGCCCATAGGGTAGTAGTTTTATCGCTCCCTGTCTGAAAGGCCCATAGGGTGGTAGTTTTATCGCTCCCTGTCTGAAAGGCCCATAGGGTGGTAGTTTTATCGCTCCCTGTCTGAAAGGCCCATAGGGTGGTAGTTTTATCGCTCCCTGTCTGAAAGGCCCATAGGGTGGTAGTTTTAGGCTGGTTACACAAGCATGAATCAGACTTACAACAACTAACACAACCTAACCCTAACACAACTGTTTAAACGGGAATATTGTTTTATTTTAAACACAGGCCCTTGTTTCATTTCAGGTGATTTGGATTGGTCCATTTGATCTAATTTAATTTCAGATGATTTGGATTGGTCCATTTGATCTAATTTAATTTCAGATGATTTGGATTGGTCCATTTGATCTGATTTAATTTCAGATGATTTGGATTGGTCCATATGATCTAATTCCATTTCAGGTGATTTGGATTGGTCCATTTAATCTGATTTAATTTCAGATGATTTGGATTGGTCCATTTGAGCTGTTTTTTTCCCCAGAGGATTATTCCATTTTGTTAACAATATTTTACAATGAGTTATTCACCTTTTGTTCCAAATGGTCTAAAATATGTTAAGTCATGCAGTGCCACAGCGCCACCTGGTGGAGGGTTGGTCCAAATGCTCTAAAATATGTTAAGACCCTAGAGTTAACATATTTAGTGTGTGTGTGTGTTAACACACACACTCTAAGGTTAAGGCCCGTGTTAAGAAAATAAAAACACAATTCTAAAAAAAAAAAAAAAAAAAAAAAGACAACTCTGTGTGACCACATGACTGTGTGATCACATGACTCTGTGATCACATGACTCTGTGTGATCACATGACTGTGTGATCACATGACTCTGTGATCACATGACTCTGTGACAACATGACTCTGTGATCACATGACTGTGTGATCACATGACTCTGTGATCACATGACTGTGTGATCACATGACTCTGTGTGATCACATGACTCTGTGTGATCACATGACTCTGTGATCACATGACTCTGTGATCACATGACTATGTGATCATATGACACTCTCTGTGATCACATGACTCTGTGATCACATGACTGTGTGATCATATGACACTCTCTGTGATCACATGACTCTGTGATCACATGACTGTGTGTGATCACATGACACTCTCTGTGATCACATGACACTGTGATCACATGACTCTGTGTGATCACATGACACTGTGATCACATGACTCTGTGTGATCACATGACTCTGTGTGATCACATGACACTCTCTGTGATCACATGACACTGTGATCACATGACTGTGTGATCACATGACTCTGTGTGATCACATGACACTCTCTGTGATCACATGACACTGTGATCACTCTGTGTGGTCACATGACTCTGTGTGATCACATGACTCTGTGTGATCACATGACGTCGACAAAGAACTCCCCGGGGTTTCCCACGGCGTGGCGCAGGGACCGGCGCGAGGCGGTGAGCTCGGGCGGTACGGAGGTCATCTGGGGGCCTCCGGGGGCCCCCGGAGCGGGGGGGCCCTGGGGAGGCGGGCCGGGGGGCCCGTACACCAGGCCCGGGGGCCCCCCGTACCCGCTGCGGTGGCTGAGGGAGCTGCGCACGCTGCTTCGCTCGCTGGGGGGCGCCAGAGAGCGCTCGCTGGGTGCGCGGTGGCTCCGTGAATCTGCTCCACATTCACTGCCGCTGCCGCCCGACTTACTGCTTCCTGTAGGGGGCGACATTTCACTACTTTACATTTACTGCTTCCTGTAGAGTGCACAGCCTAATTCAGGGGTTCTCAACGTTTTTGGCTGGGGACCCCTCTGGGGACCCAGAGGTGGGGACCCCTTCCCTTTGGTCCCCCTGGGTCCCCAGAGGGGGTCCCCACCTCTGGGGACCCAGAGGTGGGGACCTCCTCCCTTTGGTCCCCTGGGTCCCCAGAGGGGGTCCACACCTCTGGGGACCCAGAGGTGGGGACCTCCTCCCTTTGGTCCCTGGGGACCAAGGGGGTTGTCATGGGGTTGTCATGATTCCTCACAACTCGAGTTGGCTTTGTAAGGCATTTTGCCGTGGACCCCCTGGGGGTCCTCGGACCTCACGTTGACTCACCGCTGCCTGCGCTGCCCCCCGCAGGGAGGGGGTGGGGGGACGGGGGGGTGAAGGGGAACGTAGGCCAGGGGGCAGAGCCAGGGTGAGGGAGGGGGGGCACGCTGTCCTGGTCCGATGCCCCCCCACTGGAGCCGTCATGGTCCCCGAGAGACAGCTGGGTCAAATCTACAGGACACAGAGACAGCTGGGTCAAATCTACAGGACACAGAGACAGCTGGGTCAAATCGACAGGACACAGAGACAGCTGGGTCAAATCGACAGGACACAGAGACAGCTGGGTCAAATCTACAGGACAGAGAGACAGCTGGGTCAAATCTACAGGACAGAGAGACAGCTGGGTCAAATCTACAGGACAGAGAGACAGCTGGGTCAAATCTACAGGACAGAGAGACAGCTGGGTCAAATCTACATGACACAGAGACAGCTGGGTCAAATCTACAGGACACAGAGACAGCTGGGTCAAATCTACAGGACAGAGAGACAGCTGGGTCAAATCGACAGGACACAGAGACAGCTGGGTCAAATCTACAGGACAGAGAGACAGCTGGGTCAAATCTACAGGACACAGAGACAGCTGGGTCAAATCTACAGGACACAGAGACAGCTGGGTCAAATCGACAGGACACAGAGACAGCTGGGTCAAATCTACAGGACAGAGAGACAGCTGGGTCAAATCGACAGGACACAGAGACAGCTGGGTCAAATCTACAGGACAGAGAGACAGCTGGGTCAAATCTACAGGACACAGAGACAGCTGGGTCAAATCTACAGGACACAGAGACAGCTGGGTCAAATCGACAGGACACAGAGACAGCTGGGTCAAATCTACAGGACAGAGAGACAGCTGGGTCAAATCTAGTACATTCAAAGTGGAACAAACCTGGAAGATTTAGGTGCGTGCGTGCGTGTGCGCCTGCGAGCGTGCGTGCCTGCGTGTGCGTGTGTGTGTGCGTGCATTTACTTCCACACAGGTCTCCAAAGATGTAGTAACATTGCTCAGAGAAGGTGATCTTGTTGACCGTGTGACGGATGAAGCCGGCCTTCAGGAGGTTGGAGGCAAACTTCCTGCTCTCTCTGCGCTCAGAGAACCCTTCAATGTGATGGAAGAGCCAGTCCACCACGTCTGAGCCTATAGGAGCGCGCCCACACACACGCACACACACACGCACGCACACGCACACACACACACACACACACACACACACACACACACACACACACACACACACACACACACACACACACACACACACTTAGAGAACCGTTCTACATAGCCTCACGTAGGCAGACAACTATTCCACAATCTCTGAATGCTATAGAGTAAAATATATTTTGAGCTTATTTTTTTGCTTCTATTTTTGCTTAGCAACAAGCTGCTTAGATGAGTTCTATTTATATTAGGATAAATGTGCGCAACTCTAAAGACGAAACGGAAGTGGGGAGGAGGCTCCACTTCCGCTTTATATTTTACTCATGATCAGAGCTTCCGTTGCTCCAGACTGTACGACGGAAGCATTTATATTTTACTCATGATCAGAGCTTCCGTTGCTCCAGACTGTACGACGGAAGCATTTATATTTTACTCATGATCAGAGCTTCCGTTGCTCCAGACTGTACGACGGAAGCATTTATATTTGACTCATGATCAGAGCTTCCGTTGCTCCAGACTGTATGACGGAAGCATTTATATTTGACTCATGATCAGAGCTTCCGTTGCTCCAGACTGTATGACGGAAGCATTTATATTTTACTACGTTCTACAAGATGGAACAGCCAGTCCACTATGTCTGAAAATAGGATGTGATGATGTCAGAGGTACCGATGAAAGCGTTGGCGATGGTGATCTTCAGCCACATCCTGTCTCTGACCTCCAGACCTGACTCCGGAGACGCCATGGCCTTAGCTATGGTGGACATGTCTGAGTGGATAGACAGTTGGAAGTCATCAAACCCTGAGGACACAGAGGACAATATGTTACTGTTATTATTAGTATTGTTATTATTATTATTATTATGGACATGTCTGAGTGGACGGACAGCTGGAAGTCATCAAACCCTGAGGACAATATGTTACTGTTATTATTAGTATTGTTATTATTATTATTATTATGGACATGTCTGAGTGGACGGACAGCTGGAAGTGAAACCCTGAGGAGACACATTATAATTATTATAATCAACCAATGATGGCATTTATTTATATATATATATATATAATTTATTTTCCGGGTGGATTAACACGTTGCATTCCCCGCTATTTAATCAAGTATTCTATGCTGCCTAGATTGTTTTATTACCTTTGCAGCAAAACGCTGAAGTATTTGCGTTTTTGATCCATGAAAAACCATGTGATCCATAAACACTCCCAGCATTTGTTATTGAGCCGAACAAAGAAGCCACTTCCTTGATCCGGGTCGCCTCATAACGTGACGGCCTCGTCACCAGGTCATCATAACGTGACGGCCTCGTCACCAGGTCCGCGACAAAGCCGCAGTTTCTTTTTAACAGTTAACGGCCGCTAATTGTTTAATCCAGTGTTCCACCGCGCGTAAAACGCTATACCCGACATTTGTTTAATGCGTTTAATTCGCCGTTTTAAAAGAATAAAAAAGAAACAACGGATTTCTCCGGGACCTGGTGACGAGGCCGTCGCGTTATGATGACGAAACCGGAAATCAAGTCATCATCTGGGCTGCTAGGGCTTCTGGGAAATTGAGGCCATCTTGGCTCGCTTTGCTCTTTGTCTGTGACCTGGATCAAGGAAGCGGCTCAATAACCAATGCAGGCAGTGTTTTACTAACGGATTTTCACGGATATAAAGCGCAAATTATTCGGCGTAGCCGCGTATGCTGCAAAGGTAATAAAACAATCTAGGCAGCGTAGAATATTTGATTAAAATGCGGGTAAAGCGTTTTATGGAGTCAAACTTTTAATTATTAAAATACGGCGAATTAAACACATAAAACAAATAGCGTTGGAACCCTGGATTCAACGTCAAAGTGTTAAGGTATTATTTAGCATAGTATTATGACATCATATTGTAGTTCTGAACCTCTGGATGACATCATATTGTAGTAGTGTAGTGATATGATAATGTCAGAGTGAACAGTTCCTAGTCCGAACAGCAGGGGGAGCAAGAGGAGAGGAAGAAATGTGTTTATTTTGCTGTGATACTGTTGGGTGGCAGTGGGTCAGCGGTAGAGTGGCCGGTTCGATCTAGATTGTGCATTACATTCACACACACACACACACACACACACACACACACACACACACACACACACACACACACACACACACACACACACACACACACACACACACACACACACACCTTTACATAGATTGTGCATTACATTCTAAGGCTGGTGTTCGAACGTTCGCTCGTTAGGGTTGGCACTCGAATCTTAATTAATGGGCTTGAACCATTTGTTTTTTTTTGTTTTTTTAACTCGAAAATATTTCTCGCCGAGAATGCGATATGCATAATAAGAGTACTATGTTCATGTTGTGTTTACATGTTACATGTTTAGATGTTATTACTAATCAGGGGGGCACACAACCGATGTGCATCCGTAGATCAAAGGCATGCAAGGCGCATTCGTAGATCAAAGGCATGCAAGGTGCATCCGTAGATCAAAGGCATGCAAGGTGCATCCGTAGATCAAAGGCATGCAAGGTGCATCCGTAGATCAAAGGCATGCAAGGTGCATCCGTAGATCAAAGGCATGCAAGGTGCATCCGTAGATCAAAGGCATGCAAGGTGCATCCGTAGATCAAAGGCATGCAAGGTGCATTCATAGATCAAAGGCATGCAAGGTGCATCCGTAGATCAAAGGCATGCAAGGTGCATTGGTAGATCAAAGGCATGCAAGGTGCATTCGTAGATCAAAGGCATGCAAGGTGCATTCGTAGATCAAAGGCATGCAAGGTGCATTCGTAGATCAAAGGCATGCAAGGTGCATTCGTAGATCAAAGGCATGCAAGGCGCTGCACCAACAGCTGAGACAGTTATGGGTATAATAGTTATGTAGAGACATCTGACAGGCATTCAAAAGGAACTCTAATGTGATGTTAACGTCCTGTAAGTAGACTTAGAAATACAACTAGTGTTGACTAATCATTACACGTGGCTCTTATTTTGAAGAGGAAGTCAGTGCACAGGAAGTCTGTTTCAGTTGTAAACAAGCTACTATGACACTTTCCCAAAGTTACGTGCTCCTCTCATAGTCATAGTGGTAGTCGTCGCTAAACCGCGCGACCATAATTATTTACAATATGAAAACCATGCATCTTGAACAACACTGGAGTTACTTATGGAACCTGCAGTGAGTAATTACTTGTATCCATGTTGGTTTGGTTGAGCTGCTAACAGACAGCCTACAAATACACAGTCTGTGAGCATCTTAATCTTTATCTTTATCTGTGAGCATCTTTATCTGTTGCATCTGCCCGTGTGTGAGAGTAGAAACGTCCGTATGGCAGGGTTAGGTTAGGTATAGCCTCGGAAACCCAGATGTTTTTTTTCCAGGGAGGAAAAAAAAGTCTGGGTCTGCGCAAACGTCGATCACTCTCTGCTGATTTCTGATCGTCTGCACCTTTGTTAAATTGACACACACACACACTCCTCTCTCTCTCTGTCGCTCTAAGTAATTCGTCTCATGTCGCGCAGCTGTGCATAGTTTCTCCCGGCGGATCCTGCCAGGAGCTGCCTATGCCATAAAAAGCATAGGTGAGTTCCAGGCTAGGTTAGATATGGATAGGGGTTAGGGGTATGGATAAGGGGTTAGGGGTTAGAGGTTAGGGGGTATAACTTACTCTCTGTGTCAGGGATAGATGAGGTCATGGAGGACGAGGTCGTAGAGGGTTAGGGGTATGGATAAGGGGTTAGGGGGGTTATAACTTACTCTCTGTGTCAGGGATAGATGAGGTCATGGAGGACGAGGTCGTAGAGGTCACGGTGCTCATAGAAGGACTCATTCCGTAGGGAGGGTAAAGTCCTGTCATGGCCGCCGTGTGAGAGACCCAGGCTGCCGGGTCGATGGGCCGGATGGGCTCACCTGGTGGACACACAAGGTATTACACATGAGACACCCAGGCTGTGTGTACACTTGTACAATAGGGTTAGGGTTAGGGTTAAACACTTGTATACATTATGTTTACACAATGCTGTACCTCCAACTGTATATACATTATGTTTACACAATGCTGTACCTCCAACTGTATATACTTTATGTTTACACAATGCTGTACCTCCAACTGTATATACTTTATGTTTACACAATGCTGTACCTCCAACTGTATATACTTTATGTTTACACAATGCTGTACCTCCTCCAAATAATCCCCATTTTCAACTGATTTGTTTACTATATTTTGACACTTGCTTTGGCAATGTAAATGTATCTTTTCTCATGCCAATACAGCTGCTTTGATTTGAAATTGAAAGTGCGTGCGTGCGTGCGTGCGTGCGTGCGTGCGTGCGTGCATGCGTGCGACTCACTCCTAGGCAGGGCGAAGCAGCTTCGAGGGTTTGGGTCCCAACACTTCGCTACAGTCAGAGTGATCGTTCTGGAGGAGAGAACACATGTTATAACAATAATAATAATAATAATAATAATAATAACATTCTTTCACCTTCTATATATTCTCCCATCAAAATGAATCATCTATTGGTAAATGGTAAATGGTGCATTTATATAGCGCCTTCATCCAAGGTGCTTTACATAGACTGTGCATTACATTCACCCATTCACACACACATTCACACACCCATTCACACACACATTCACACACCTTTACATAGACTGTGCATTACATTCACCCATTCACACACACATTCACACACCTTTACATAGATTGTGCATTACATTCACCCATTCACACACACATTCACACACCTTTACATAGACTGTGCATTACATTCACCCATTCACACACACATTCTCACACCCATTCACACACACATTCTCACACACATTCACACACACATTCTCACACCCATTCACACACACATTCACACACACATTCTCACACCCATTCACACACACATTCTCACACACATTCACACACACATTCTCACACACATTCTCACACCCATTCACACACCCATTCACACACCCATTCACACACACATTCATACATGCTACGATGTGGGAATCAGGTGCTTTAAGGACTTGTATAAGGACAATACATTCCATAGTTGTTCCTCCCTCTGTGCCACATTTAATAATAATATATATATATATATATTTGTTGTGTTTTTTGTTTTCTAATGCATTTAGTATAGCCTATGATGGCCTAGCCTACACTTTGAGTTGAATTAACACACACACACACACACACACACACACACACACACACACACACACACACACACACACACACACACACACACAGGTCCTGTCCAGTTACAGTGATTCTGGTCAGATGTGCTAGAGATCGTGAAGAAACGTGCAAAGATGTTCTTGTCCTCACTTACTGCATACCTGTTCTATCTGTCTAACCCTAACCCTGTCCTCAGTAGAACAACTATTACAAAAACAAAAGGGTGTGTGTGTGTGTGTGTGCGTGTGCATGTCAGTGTGTGCGTGTGCTCGTGCGTGTGTGCGCGTGCGTGTGTCAGTGTGTGTGTGTGTGTGTCAGTGTGTGTGTGTGTGCGTGCGTGTGTGCGCGTGCGTGTGTGTCAGTGTGTGTGTGTGTGTGTGCGTGCGTGTGTGCGCGTCTCACCCTGGCTTGTGCACAATGTCTCGTAGAACTCGGACCGCGTCATCGTTACTCATGTTCTCAAAGTTGATGTCGTTCACCTACAGGTTAATACAGGGAATTACACCTACATGTTAATACAGGGTATTACACCTACAGGTTAATACAGGGAATTACACCTACAGGTTAATACAGGGAATTACACCTACAGGTTAATACAGGGAATTACACCTACAGGTTAATACAGGGAATTACACCTGCAGTAACATGTCTCCTACCTGTAACAACATGTCTCCTACCTGTAACAACATGTCTCCTACCTGTAACAACATGTCTCCTACCTGTAACAACATGTCTCCTACCTGTAACAACATGTCTCCTACCTGTAACAACATGTCTCCTACCTGTAACAACATGTCTCCTACCTGTAACAACATGTCTCCTACCTGTAACAACATGTCTCCTACCTGTAACAACATGTCTCCTACCTGTAACAACATGTCTCCTACCTGTAACAACATGTCTCCTACCTGTAACAACATGTCTCCTACCTGTAACAACATGTCTCCTACCTGTAACAACATGTCTACCTACCTGTAACAACATGTCTCCTACCTGTAACAACATGTCTCCTACCTGTAACAACATGTCTCCTACCTGTAACAACATGTATCCTACCTGTAACAACATGTATCCTACCTGTAACAACATGTCTCCTACCTGTAACAATATGTCTCCTACCTGTAACATGTCTCCTACCTGTAACAACATGTATCCTACCTGTAACAACATGTATCCTACCTGTAACAACATGTCTCCTACCTGTAACAACATGTCTCCTACCTGTAACAATATGTCTCCTACCTGTAACAACATGTATCCTACCTGTAACAACATGTATCCTACCTGTAACAACATGTCTCCTACCTGTAACAACATGTCTCCTACCTGTAACAACATGTATCCTACCTGTAACAACATGTCTCCTACCTGTAACAATATGTCTCCTACCTGTAACATGTCTCCTACCTGTAACAACATGTATCCTACCTGTAACAACATGTTTCCTACCTGTAACAACATGTCTCCTACCTGTAACATGTCTCCTACCTGTAACATGTCTCTTACCTGTAACAACATGTCTCCTACCTGTAACAACATGTCTCCTACCTGTAACAACATGTCTCCTACCTGTAACAACATGTCTCCTACCTGTAACAACATGTCTCCTACCTGTAACAACATGTCTCCTACCTGTAACAACATGTATCCTACCTGTAACAACATGTCTCCTACCTGTAACAACATGTCTCCTACCTGTAACAACATGTCTCCTACCTGTAACATGTCTCCTACCTGTAACAACATGTATCCTACCTGTAACAACATGTATCCTACCTGTAACAACATGTCTCCTACCTGTAACAATATGTATCCTACCTGTAACATGTTTCCTACCTGTAACAACATGTCTCCTACCTGTAACATGTCTCCAACCTGTAACATGTCTCCTACCTGTAACAACATGTCTCCTACCTGTAACAACATGTCTCCTACCTGTAACATGTCTCCTACCTGTAACAACATGTCTCCTACCTGTAACAACATGTCTCCTACCTGTAACAATATGTCTCCTACCTGTAACAACATGTATCCTACCTGTAACAACATGTCTCCTACCTGTAACATGTTTCCTACCTGTAACATGTTTCCTACCTGTAACAACATGTCTCCTACCTGTAACATGTCTCCAACCTGTAACATGTCTCCTACCTGTAACAACATGTCTCCTACCTGTAACAACATGTCTCCTACCTGTAACATGTCTCCTACCTGTAACAACATGTATCCTACCTGTAACAACATGTCTCCTACCTGTAACAACATGTCTCCTACCTGTAACAACATGTCTCCTACCTGTAACATGTCTCCTACCTGTAACATGTCTCCTACCTGTAACAACATGTCTCCTACCTGTAACAACATGTCTCCTACCTGTAACAATATGTCTCCTACCTGTAACATGTCTCCTACCTGTAACAACATGTATCCTACCTGTAACAACATGTCTCCTACCTATAACATGTTTCCTACCTGTAACATGTTTCCTACCTGTAACAACATGTATCCTACCTGTAACATGTCTCCAACCTGTAACATGTATCCTACCTGTAACAACATGTCTCCTACCTGTAACATGTTTCCTACCTGTAACAACATGTATCCTACCTGTAACATGTCTCCAACCTGTAACATGTCTCCTACCTGTAACAACATGTCTCCTACCTGTAACATGTCTCTTACCTGTAACAACATGTCTCTTACCTGTAACAACATGTCTCCTACCTGTAACAACATGTCTCCTACCTGTAACAACATGTCTCCTACCTGTAACAACATGTCTCCTACCTGTAACATGTCTCCTACCTGTAACATGTCTCCTACCTGTAACAACATGTCTCCTACCTGTAACAACATGTCTCCTACCTGTAACAATATGTCTCCTACCTGTAACAACATGTCTCCTACCTGTAACATGTCTCCTACCTGTAACAACATGTCTCCTACCTGTAACAACATGTCTCCTACCTGTAACAACATGTCTCCAGGTTCTATGCGTCCGTCAGCAGCCACCGCTCCACCCTTCATGATGGAGCCGATGTAGATTCCTCCGTCTCCTCTCTCGTTGCTCTGTCCTACGATACTGATCCCCAGGAAGTTGTACTTCTCTGTAACCATGGATTTATACAGTAGTATATTATACAGTATCTATTTATACAGTATACATACATTATATATCCCTTATATATTACATCATATTTATAGGTATAAATGATGGTTCTAGAGGAGAAAAACTGAGTTTATTTTATCCAAAAATTAATATCACAGGCAGACACATTCCAGACTAGAGCATGTCTGAAATAAATGTCAGAGAAATTGACACGTAAATATGAAATAAATGTTTAACACAAAAACTGCTCCTGGCGGAACGCTCCATCATAAGAGCTTTATTATTGATATCAAACGGGATAGCTGTAGGCCTTTCCTTCTTCAGTGATCCTAGGCCTTTCCTTCTTCAGTGATCCTAGGCCTTTCCTTCTATAGTGATCCTAGGCCTTTCCTTCTTCAGTGATCCTAGGCCTTTCCTTCTATAGTGATCCTAGAGACCTTTCCTTCTTCAGTGATGCTAGGCCTTTCCTTCTTCAGTGATCCTAGGCCTTTCCTTCTATAGTGATCCTAGGCCTTTCCTTCTTCAGTGATCCTAGGCCTTTCCTTCTTCAGTGATCCTAGGCCTTTCCTTCTTCAGTGATCCTAGAGGCCTTTCCTTCTTTAGCGATCCTAGACCTTTCCTTCTTCAGTGATCCTAGGCCTTTCCTTCTATAGTGATCCTAGGCCTTTCTTCTTCTTCAGTGATCCTAGGCCTTTCCTTCTTCAGTGATCCTAGGCCTTTCCTTCTATAGTCAAGAAGACACACTCCACAGAGACTGCCCTGCTGGCAGTCACAGAAGCACTACATGCTGCCCAGGCTGCTTCCCACTCTGCTGTCCTGATTCTCCTAGACCTATCGGCGGCATTTGACACAGTGAACCACCAGCTGCTCCTAGACACCCTAGCGGATCTAGGCATCGGCGGGACAGCACTAAAGTGGTTCTCTTCCTATCTCACCGACCGGACCTACCAGGTTTCCTGGAAAGGTCTGCTATCATCCCCCCGAACCCTCCAAACTGGGGTCCCACAGGGATCTGTACTTGGTCCCCTCCTTTTCTCACTATACACCAAATCCCTTGGCACTATCATCTCTGCTCACAATATATCCTATCACTGCTATGCCGATGACACACAACTGTTTCTATCCTTCCCCCCCTCTGCCACCCAGGTGGAAGAGTGCATCACTGCATGCCTGGCTGACATCTCACAGTGGATGTCTTCCAACCACCTCAAGCTGAACCCAGATAAGACTGAGCTTCTCTTCTTCCCAGCTAAGTCCTGCCCTATGCGGGAGCTAACTATTTCCGTAGACAACGCCCTGGTAACGTCTGTCCCAACAGCCAGGAACCTTGGTGTTGTCCTGGACAGTCAGCTCTCGTTTAAAACTCACATCACAGCTGTCACTCGATCCTGTAGGTTCACACTCTATAACATACGACGAATTAGACCGTTCCTCACCCAGGAATCAGCCCAGCTCCTAATCCAGACAACAATCTTGTCAAAACTTGACTATTGTAATTCGCTCCTTACTGGCCTACCGGCATGTGCACTTAAGCCTCTGCAAATGATCCAAAATGCCGCAGCTCGTCTGGTCTTCAACCAGCCAAAATTCTCACATGTCTCCCCCCTGCTCCGCTCCCTGCACTGGCTCCCAGTCGCTGCCCGCACAGAATACAAAACTCTGATGCTGGCATTCAAAGCAACCAAAGGTATGGCTCCCCCATATCTTGCAAGCATGATTGAACCCTACAAACCCTCCCGCGCACTCAGATCAGCCAACGCAGGAAAGCTGGAAGTACCCTCACTAAAAACGCCGGGCCACCGCTCCACACGTCCCAAACTCTTCTCCCTTCTGGCCCCAAAACTGTGGAATGCACTCCCCGTTGCAGTCAGAACTGCGGCATCACTCCCAATCTTCCGCCGTAGTCTGAAGACCCACCTTTTCAGACTCCATCATGGCCCATAGCACTTATCCTACCCCCTTAGATAGCACTTTTTAGACTTAGATAGCATTTGAAACAGACTTATAGCATGTCATGTAGACAGCACAATAATTGCATTGTATATAGTCATAGCACATCATAGTAGCCTACATATGTATAGCATAGTATAGTATATATGTATAGTTAATATGTATAGTGTCATTATATAGATATGTTCTAGTTACGTTCTTAGCTTGCATGTTTCTTGATAAATACATTTTATATATATGTGATGTATTCCCATACTTTTGTTCCTGCCTAATGTAAGTCGCTCTGGATTAAGAGCGTCTGCTAAATGCCTAAATTGTAAATTGTAAATTGTAATTGTAAATTGTAATAGTGATCCTAGGCCTTTCTTCTTCTTCAGTGATCCTAGGCCTTTCCTTCTTCAGTGATCCTAGGCCTTTCCTTCTATAGTGATCCTAGGCCTTTCTTCTTCTTCAGTGATCCTAGGCCTTTCCTTCTTCAGTGATCCTAGGCCTTTGCTTCTATAGTGATCCTAGGCCTTTCTTCTTCTTCAGTGATCCTAGACCTTTCCTTCTTCAGTGATCCTAGGCCTTTCCTTCTATAGTGATCCTAGGCCTTTCATTCTATAGTGATCCTAGGCCTTTCCTTCTTCAGTGATCCTAGACCTTTCATTCTATAGCAATCCTAGACCTTTCCTTCTTCAGTGATCCTAGACCTTTCCTTCTTCAGTGATCCTAGGCCTTTCCTTCTATAGTGATCCTAGGCCTTTCCTTCTTCAGTGATCCTAGGCCTTTCCTTCTATAGCGATCCTAGACCTTTCCTTCTTCAGTGATCCTAGGCCTTTCCTTCTATAGTGATCCTAGAGGCCTTTCTCCTTCTTCAGTGATCCTAGGCCTTTCCTTCTATAGTGATCCTAGACCTTTCCTTCTATAGTGATCCTAGCCCTTTCCTTCTTCAGTGATCCTAGGCCTTTCCTTCTATAGTGATCCTAGAGGCCTTTATCCTTCTTCAGTGATCCTATGCCTTTCCTTCTTCAGTGATCCTAGGCCTTTCCTTCTTCAGTGATCCTAGGCCTTTCCTTCTTCAGTGATCCTAGGCCTTTTCTTCTTCAGTGATCCTAGGCCTTTCCTTCTTCAGTGATCCTAGACCTTTCCTTCTTTAGTGATCCTAGACCTTTCCTTCTTTAGTGATCCTAGACCTTTCCTTCTTTAGCGATCCTAGACCTTTCCTTCTTCAGTGATCCTAGGCCTTTCCTTCTTCAGTGATCCTAGGCCTTTCCTTCTATAGTGATCCTAGGCCTTTCCTTCTTCAGTGATCCTAGGCCTTTCCTTCTATAGTGATCCTAGGCCTTTCCTTCTTCAGTGATCCTAGGCCTTTCCTTCTATAGTGATCCTAGGCCTTTCCTTCTTCAGTGATCCTAGGCCTTTCCTTCTATAGTGATCCTAGGCCTTTCTTCTTCTTCAGTGATCCTAGATCTTTCCTTCTTCAGTGATCCTAGACCTTTCATTCTATAGCAATCCTAGACCTTTCCTTCTTCAGTGATCCTAGGCCTTTCCTTCTTCAGTGATCCTAGACCTTTCATTCTATAGCAATCCTAGACCTTTCCTTCTTCAGTGATCCTAGACCTTTCCTTCTTCAGTGATCCTAGGCCTTTCCTTCTATAGTGATCCTAGGCCTTTCCTTCTTCAGTGATCCTAGGCCTTTCCTTCTATAGCGATCCTAGACCTTTCCTTCTTCAGTGATCCTAGGCCTTTCCTTCTTCAGTGATCCTAGACCTTTCCTTCTATAGCGATCCTAGACCTTTCCTTCTTCAGTGATCCTAGAGGCCTTTCTCCTTCTTCAGTGATCCTAGGCCTTTCCTTCTTCAGTGATCCTAGAGGCCTTTCTCCTTCTTTAGTGATCCTAGGCCTTTCCTTCTATAGTGATCCTAGGCCTTTCCTTCTTCAGTGATCCTAGGCCTTTCCTTCTATAGTGATCCTAGGCCTTTCCTTCTTCAGTGATCCTAGAGGCCTTTCCTTCTTTAGCGATCCTAGACCTTTCCTTCTTCAGTGATCCTAGGCCTTTCCTTCTATAGTGATCCTAGGCCTTTCTTCTTCTTCAGTGATCCTAGGCCTTTCCTTCTTCAGTGATCCTAGGCCTTTCCTTCTATAGTCAAGAAGACACACTCCACAGAGACTGCCCTGCTGGCAGTCACAGAAGCACTACATGCTGCCCAGGCTGCTTCCCACTCTGCTGTCCTGATTCTCCTAGACCTATCGGCGGCATTTGACACAGTGAACCACCAGCTGCTCCTAGACACCCTAGCGGATCTAGGCATCGGCGGGACAGCACTAAAGTGGTTCTCTTCCTATCTCACCGACCGGACCTACCAGGTTTCCTGGAAAGGTCTGCTATCATCCCCCCGAACCCTCCAAACTGGGGTCCCACAGGGATCTGTACTTGGTCCCCTCCTTTTCTCACTATACACCAAATCCCTTGGCACTATCATCTCTGCTCACAATATATCCTATCACTGCTATGCCGATGACACACAACTGTTTCTATCCTTCCCCCCCTCTGCCACCCAGGTGGAAGAGTGCATCACTGCTTGCCTGGCTGACATCTCACAGTGGATGTCCTCCAACCACCTCAAGCTGAACCCAGACAAGACTGAGCTTCTCTTCTTCCCAGCTAAGTCCTGCCCTATGCGGGAGCTAACTATTTCCGTAGACAACGCCCTGGTAACGTCTGTCCCAACAGCCAGGAACCTTGGTGTTGTCCTGGACAGTCAGCTCTCGTTTAAAACTCACATCACAGCTGTCACTCGATCCTGTAGGTTCACACTCTATAACATACGACGAATTAGACCGTTCCTCACCCAGGAATCAGCCCAGCTCCTAATCCAGACAACAATCTTGTCAAAACTTGACTATTGTAATTCGCTCCTTACTGGCCTACCGGCATGTGCACTTAAGCCTCTGCAAATGATCCAAAATGCCGCAGCTCGTCTGGTCTTCAACCAGCCAAAATTCTCACATGTCTCCCCCCTGCTCCGCTCCCTGCACTGGCTCCCAGTCGCTGCCCGCACAGAATACAAAACTCTGATGCTGGCATTCAAAGCAACCAAAGGTATGGCTCCCCCATATCTTGCAAGCATGATTGAACCCTACAAACCCTCCCGCGCACTCAGATCAGCCAACGCAGGAAAGCTGGAAGTACCCTCACTAAAAACGCCGGGCCAACGCTCCACACGTCCCAAACTCTTCTCCCTTCTGGCCCCAAAACTGTGGAATGCACTCCCCGTTGCAGTCAGAACTGCGGCATCACTCCCAATCTTCCGCCGTAGTCTGAAGACCCACCTTTTCAGACTCCATCATGGCCCATAGCACTTATCCTACCCCCTTAGATAGCACTTTTTAGACTTAGATAGCATTTGAAACAGACTTATAGCATGTCATGTAGACAGCACAATAATTGCATTGTATATAGTCATAGCACATCATAGTAGCCTACATATGTATAGCATAGTATAGTATATATGTATAGTTAATATGTATAGTGTCATTATATAGATATGTTCTAGTTACGTTCTTAGCTTGCATGTTTCTTGATAAATGCATTTTATATATATGTGATGTATTCCCATACTTTTGTTCCTGCCTAATGTAAGTCGCTCTGGATTAAGAGCGTCTGCTAAATGCCTAAATTGTAAATTGTAAATTGTAATTGTAAATTGTAATAGTGATCCTAGGCCTTTCTTCTTCTTCAGTGATCCTAGGCCTTTCCTTCTTCAGTGATCCTAGGCCTTTGCTTCTATAGTGATCCTAGGCCTTTCCTTCTTCAGTGATCCTAGGCCTTTCTTCTTCTTCAGTGATCCTAGACCTTTCCTTCTTCAGTGATCCTAGGCCTTTCCTTCTATAGTGATCCTAGGCCTTTCATTCTATAGTGATCCTAGGCCTTTCCTTCTTCAGTGATCCTAGACCTTTCATTCTATAGCAATCCTAGACCTTTCCTTCTTCAGTGATCCTAGACCTTTCCTTCTTCAGTGATCCTAGGCCTTTCCTTCTATAGTGATCCTAGGCCTTTCCTTCTTCAGTGATCCTAGGCCTTTCCTTCTATAGCGATCCTAGACCTTTCCTTCTTCAGTGATCCTAGGCCTTTCCTTCTATAGTGATCCTAGAGGCCTTTCTCCTTCTTCAGTGATCCTAGGCCTTTCCTTCTATAGTGATCCTAGACCTTTCCTTCTATAGTGATCCTAGCCCTTTCCTTCTTCAGTGATCCTAGGCCTTTCCTTCTATAGTGATCCTAGAGGCCTTTATCCTTCTTCAGTGATCCTATGCCTTTCCTTCTTCAGTGATCCTAGGCCTTTCCTTCTTCAGTGATCCTAGGCCTTTCCTTCTTCAGTGATCCTAGGCCTTTCCTTCTTCAGTGATCCTAGACCTTTCCTTCTTTAGTGATCCTAGACCTTTCCTTCTTTAGTGATCCTAGACCTTTCCTTCTTTAGCGATCCTAGACCTTTCCTTCTTCAGTGATCCTAGGCCTTTCCTTCTTCAGTGATCCTAGGCCTTTCCTTCTATAGTGATCCTAGGCCTTTCCTTCTTCAGTGATCCTAGGCCTTTCCTTCTATAGTGATCCTAGGCCTTTCCTTCTTCAGTGATCCTAGGCCTTTCCTTCTATAGTGATCCTAGGCCTTTCCTTCTTCAGTGATCCTAGGCCTTTCCTTCTATAGTGATCCTAGGCCTTTCCTTCTTCAGTGATCCTAGGCCTTTCCTTCTTCAGTGATCCTAGGCCTTTCCTTCTATAGTGATCCTAGGCCTTTCTTCTTCTTCAGTGATCCTAGATCTTTCCTTCTTCGGTGATCCTAGACCTTTCATTCTATAGCAATCCTAGACCTTTCCTTCTTCAGTGATCCTAGGCCTTTCCTTCTTCAGTGATCCTAGACCTTTCATTCTATAGCAATCCTAGACCTTTCCTTCTTCAGTGATCCTAGACCTTTCCTTCTTCAGTGATCCTAGGCCTTTCCTTCTATAGTGATCCTAGGCCTTTCCTTCTTCAGTGATCCTAGGCCTTTCCTTCTATAGCGATCCTAGACCTTTCCTTCTTCAGTGATCCTAGGCCTTTCCTTCTTCAGTGATCCTAGACCTTTCCTTCTATAGCGATCCTAGACCTTTCCTTCTTCAGTGATCCTAGGCCTTTCCTTCTATAGTGATCCTAGAGGCCTTTCTCCTTCTTTAGTGATCCTAGGCCTTTCCTTCTATAGTGATCCTAGGCCTTTCCTTCTTCAGTGATCCTAGGCCTTTCCTTCTATAGTGATCCTAGGCCTTTCCTTCTTCAGTGATCCTAGAGGCCTTTCTCCTTCTTCAGTGATCCTAGACCTTTCCTTCTTCAGTGATCCTAGACCTTTCCTTCTTCAGTGATCCTAGACCTTTCCTTCTTCAGCGATCCTAGACCTTTCCTTCTTCAGTGATCCTAGGCCTTTCCTTCTTCAGTGATCCTAGAGGCCTTTCCTTCTTCAGTGATCCTAAGCCTTTCCTTCTATAGAGTGTCGCAGTCCCACCTCCTACCCTGGACCAGGAAATGAAACCCAATGCATTATATTCTCATAGACATTTCTTAAAGTATTTATTTAAAGACGGTTACACCGCGGACAAAGCCAACTCGAGTCGTGACAACTCATGACAACACAAACAATATTTTGGACCAAACAAATAATTAGAAAGAAGAAAAAAACGGCAGGTTACAACACTTTTTTTGTTGTCTTTCTTATTTGTAATTATTTGTTTGGTCCAAAATATTGTTTGTGTTGTCATGAGTTGTCACGACTCGAGTTGGCTTTGTCCGCGGCGTAACCGTCTTTAAATAAATACTTTAAGAAATGTCTATGAGAATATAATGCATTGGGTTTCATTTCCTGGTCCAGGGTAGGAGGCGGGACTGCGACGCTCTATAGTGATCCTAGAGGCCTTTCTCTTTCTTCATTGATCCTAGGCCTTTCCTTCTTCAGTGATCCTAGGCCTTTCCTTCTATAGTGATCCTAGGCCTTTCCTTCTATAGTGATCCTAGAGGCCTTTCTCCTTCTTTAGTGATCCTAGGCCTTTCCTTCTATAGTGATCCTAGAGGCCTTTCTCCTTCTATAGTGATCCTAGGCCTTTCCTTCTTCAGTGATCCTAGGCCTTTCCTTCTATAGTGATCCTAGGCCTTTCCTTCTTCAGTGATCCTAGGCCTTTCCTTCTATAGTGATCCTAGGCCTTTCCTTCTTCAGTGATCCTAGGCCTTTCCTTCTTCAGTGATCCTAGGCCTTTCCTTCTATAGTGATCCTAGGCCTTTCCTTCTTCAGTGATCCTAGGCCTTTCCTTCTTCAGCGATCCTAGACCTTTCCTTCTTCAGCGATCCTAGACCTTTCCTTCTTCAGTGATCCTAGGCCTTTCCTTCTTCAGTGATCCTAGGCCTTTCCTTCTATAGTGATCCTAGGCCTTTCTCCTTCTATAGTGATCCTAGGCCTTTCCTTCTTCAGCGATCCTAGACCTTTCCTTCTTCAGCGATCCTAGACCTTTCCTTATTCAGTGATCCTAGGCCTTTCCTTCTTCAGTGATCCTAGGCCTTTCCTTCTATAGTGATCCTAGGCCTTTCTCCTTCTTCAGTGATCCTAGACCTTTCCTTCTTCAGTGATCCTAGGCCTTTCCTTCTTCAGTGATCCTAGGCCTTTCCTTCTATAGCGATCCTAGGCCTTTCTCCTTCTTCAGTGATCCTAGACCTTTCCTTCTTCAGTGATCCTAGGCCTTTCCTTCTATAGTGATCCTAGAGGCCTTTCTCCTTCTTCAGTGATCCTAGGCCTTTCCTTCTTTAGTGATCCTAGGCCTTTCCTTCTTCAGTGATCCTAGGCCTTTCCTTCTTCAGTGATCCTAGAGGCCTTTCCTTCTTCAGTGATCCTAGGCCTTTCCTTCTTCAGTGATCCTAGGCCTTTCCTTCTTCAGTGATCCTAGGCCTTTCCTTCTTCAGTGATCCTAGAGGCCTTTCCTTCTTCAGTGATCCTAGGCCTTTCCTTCTTCAGTGATCCTAGGCCTTTCCTTCTTCAACGATCCTAGGCCTTTCCTTCTTCAGTGATCCTAGGCCTTTCCTTCTTCAGTGATCCTAGAGGCCTTTCCTTCTTCAGCGATCCTAGGCCTTTCCTTCTTCAGCGATCCTAGGCCTTTCCTTCTTCAGTGATCCTAGGCCTTTCCTTCTTCAGCGATCCTAGGACTTTCTTTCTATAGTGATCCTAGGCCTTTCCTTCTTCAGCGATCCTAGGCCTTTCCTTCTATAGCGATCCTAGGCCTTTCCTTCTTCAGCGTTTCTAGGCCTTTCTTTCTTCAGCGATCCTAGGCCTTTCCTTCTTTAGTGATCCTAGGCCTTTCCTTCTTCAGCGATCCTAGGCCTTTCCTTCTTCAGTGATCCTAGGCCTTTCCTTCTTCAGCGATCCTAGGACTTTCTTTCTATAGTGATCCTAGGCCTTTCCTTCTTCAGCGATCCTAGGCCTTTCCTTCTATAGCGATCCTAGGCCTTTCCTTCTTCAGCGTTTCTAGGCCTTTCTTTCTTCAGCGATCCTAGGCCTTTCCTTCTTTAGTGATCCTAGGCCGGTTTCATGTGCGCTGCCGTTCACTTATTGTATACAGGCTGACTGAAAAGCTGAATAACTTTAAATCTACGGAGCTCTCTGTGGTTTTGACAAAACGCCCAGTGTTCGGAGGTCTTTTTTGATTGTCCGGTGATCCCGATCGGAACATTGGCGTTTTCTAGAGCAAGGATGGCCTCATTTTAGGTCGCTAGCATTGACGCTAAATATTTAGCATCTAAAATGGACCGGCAAAGCGGACGTGCGTCACACTAAAAACCAAGTAGATCCGGGTCAGCAGTCAAGCGCTGGCACTTTCGTCCACCAGGTGGCAGTGATACACTTAAAGATGTAGCTAGGTGTAATGTTAGAGACCACAGAAGACATGTAAATATGAAATAAATGCTTAAACATGTAGCTATAGGTGTAATGTTAGAGTCCACAGAAGACATGTAAATATGAAATAAATGCTTAAACATGTAGCTAGGTGTAATGTTAGAGACCACAGAAGACATGTAAATATGAAATAAATGCTTAAACATGTAGCTAGGTGTAATGTTAGAGACCACAGAAGACATGTAAATATGAAATAAATGCTTAAACATGTAGCTAGGTGTAATGTTAGAGTCCACAGAAGTGAACCTTTCAAGTTTTCTCAACTCGCTGTTTCTCTGCAAGACATTACTCTATAAGCCATATCTCCAAAACCGGTGGGTCAAACTGAACAACCAATATGTCAATTTGAAGCTACGATTCCCTGCTTTCACATGACAAGAAAAAACGAAAATGAATAATAATCCAATGACTGTCTCCCATTCACGGTGGGTCAAATATCACATTATAGATTACAAATAGATTACATTAATTTATAGATTACATTAATTTATAGATTACATTAAGTTATAGATTACATACATTTATAGATTACATTAATTTATAGATTACATTAAGTTATAGATTACATTAAGTTATAGATTACATACCCATGTTCAGAGTAACAGTATAGATATAGATACCATAGATAGGTATTATAGATATAGATAGTATGGAGTAGATTACATATAGATATAGATAGTATAGAGTAGATACATACCCATGTTCAGAGTAACAGTGATGATGTTCAGAGACATGGTGGAGTCTGTGATGCTGCTGAACGAGGACGACTGGAGCGCGCGCGCGCACACACACACGCACGCACGCACGCACGCACGCACGCACGCACGCACGCACGCACACACACACACACACACACACACACACACACACACACACACACACACACACACACACACACACACACACACACACACACACACACACACACACACACACACACACACACACACACACACTAGTTAAGGTCATAAATTCAACTATGTTCAAACTGTCGACAGACTGGTTATTAAATGTGTTCATATTTATTATACAGACTGAACAACCGCACAGTCAGCTAGCATGTAGACTGAACAACCGCACAGTCAGCTAGCATGTAGACTGAACAACCGCACAGTCAGCTAGCATGTAGACTGAACAACCGCACAGTCAGCTAGCATGTAGACTGAACAACCGCACAGTCAGCTAGCATGTAGACTGAACAACCGCACAGTCAGCTAGCATGTAGACTGAACAACCGCACAGTCAGCTAGCATGTAGACTGAACAACCGCACAGTCAGCTAGCAGGTAGACTGAACAACCGCACAGTCAGCTAGCATGTAGACTGAACAACCGCACAGTCAGCTAGCATGTAGACTGAACAACCGCACAGTCAGCTAGCATGTAGACTGAACAACCGCACAGTCAGCTAGCATGTAGACTGAACAACCGCACAGTCAGCTAGCATGTAGACTGAACAACCGCACAGTCAGCTAGCATGTAGACTGAACAACCGCACAGTCAGCTAGCATGTAGACTGAACAACCGCACAGTCAGCTAGCATGTAGACTGAACAACCGCACAGTCAGCTAGCAGGTAGACTGAACAACCGCACAGTCAGCTAGCATGTAGACTGAACAACCGCACAGTCAGCTAGCAGGTAGACTGAACAACCGCACAGTCAGCTAGCATGTAGACTGAACAACCGCACAGTCAGCTAGCATGTAGACTGAACAACCGCACAGTCAGCTAGCATGTAGACTGAACAACCGCACAGTCAGCTAGCATGTAGACTGAACAACCGCACAGTCAGCTAGCATGTAGACTGAACAACCGCACAGTCAGCTAGCAGGTAGACTGAACAACCGCACAGTCAGCTAGCATGTAGACTGAACAACCGCACAGTCAGCTAGCATGTAGACTGAACAACCGCACAGTCAGCTAGCATGTAGACTGAACAACCGCACAGTCAGCTAGCATGTAGACTGAACAACCGCACAGTCAGCTAGCATGTAGACTGAACAACCGCACAGTCAGCTAGCATGTAGACTGAACAACCGCACAGTCAGCTAGCAGGTAGACTGAACAACCGCACAGTCAGCTAGCATGTAGACTGAACAACCGCACAGTCAGCTAGCAGGTAGACTGAACAACCGCACAGTCAGCTAGCATGTAGACTGAACAACCGCACAGTCAGCTAGCATGTAGACTGAACAACCGCACAGTCAGCTAGCATGTAGACTGAACAACCGCACAGTCAGCTAGCATGTAGACTGAACAACCGCACAGTCAGCTAGCATGTAGACTGAACAACCGCACAGTCAGCTAGCAGGTAGACTGAACAACCGCACAGTCAGCTAGCATGTAGACTGAACAACCGCACAGTCAGCTAGCATGTAGACTGAACAACCGCACAGTCAGCTAGCATGTAGACTGAACAACCGCACAGTCAGCTAGCATGTAGACTGAACAACCGCACAGTCAGCTAGCATGTAGACTGAACGCGCATGCGTGCGTGGTTGCGTGCGTGCGTGGTTGTGTGCGTGCGTGGTTGCGTGCGTGCGTGCGTGCGTGCGTGCGTGCGTGCGTGCGTGCGTGCGTGCGTGCGTGGTTGCGTGCGTGCGTGCGTGGTTGCGTGGTTGCGTGCGTGGTTGCGTGCGTGCGTGCGTGCGTGCGTGCGTGCGTGCGTGCGTGCGTGCGTGCGTGCGTGCGTGCGTGCGTGGTTGCGTGCGTGCGTGCGTGGTTGCGTGCGTGGTTGCGTGCGTGCGTGCGTGCGTGCGTGCGTGCGTGCGTGCGTGCGTGCGTGCGTGCGTGCGTGCGTGCGTGCGTGTGTGCGTGCGTGCGTGCTCACTCTGTCCATGTTGGAGGTCTTGGTCTTCCTTCTCCTCCGTCGATGGCGTCTCATCAGACGAGACGAGCTCTGCTCGGTGGAGCTGCTCAACCTCAAAGGGTTAATAATACATTACATATTATTATTATTACATTCATTACTACTAATTATGAACATTAACAAGCTCTGCTCTGATAGGCTGATCAACCTAAAGGCCCATATTCTTTCAGAGCAAACGTTTTTAACTCAAATCTTTGCTTCTGGCTGGGAGGGGGGGGGGGGGGGGGGGTCCCTGGAACAACACATTCTCAGATGGGGGTCCCTGGAACAACACATTCTCAGATGGGGGTCCCTGGAACAACACATTTTCAGATGGGGGTCCCTGGAACAACACATTCTCAGATGGGGGTCCCTGGAACAACACATTCTCAGATGGGGGTCCCTGGAACAACACATTCTCAGATGGGGGTCCCTGGAACAACACATTCTCAGATGGGGGTCCCTGGAACAACACATTCTCAGATGGGGGTCCCTGGAACAACACATTCTCAGATGGGGGTCCCTGGAACAACACATTTTCAGATGGGGGTCCCTGGAACAACACATTCTCAGATGGGGGTCCCTGGAACAACACATTCTCAGATGGGGGTCCCTGGAACAACACATTCTCAGATGGGGGTCCCTGGAACAACACATTCTCAGATGGGGGTCCCTGGAACAACACATTCTCAGATGGGGGTCCCTGGAACAACACATTCTCAGATGGGGGTCCCTGGAACAACACATTCTCAGATGGGGGTCCCTGGAACAACACATTCTCAGATGGGGGTCCCTGGAACAACACATTCTCAGATGGGGGTCGGCGGCCAATTACATAAAGTTTTGTGGGTCCTTGACATCAAAATCACCACCGACAGAAACATGAGGTTTTAACCCTATGAGAACCACTGACAGAAACATGAGGTTTTAACCCTATGAGAACCACTGACAGAAACATGAGGTTTTAACCCTATGAGAACCACTGACAGAAACATGAGGTTTTAACCCTGTGAGAACCACTGACAGAAACATGAGGTTTTAACCCTATGAGAACCACCGACAGAAACATGAGGTTTTAACCCTATGAGAACCACTGACAGAAACATGAGGTTTTAACCCTATGAGAACCACTGACAGAAACATGAGGTTTTAACCCTGTGAGAACCACTGACAGAAACATGAGGTTTTAACCCTATGAGAACCACTGACAGAAACATGAGGTTTTAACCCTGTGAGAACCACTGACAGAAACATGAGGTTTTTCAGAAAACTGTCAGGATTTAGAAGGCATTTGTAGAATCGTCGTCAGGTCAAAAGGATCTGGGCTAACGTGCTAACCTGCAGTGTGTTAGGGTCAGTGCTAACGTGCTAACCTGCAGTATGTTAGCATCAGTGCTAACGTGCTAACGTGCCGTGCGTGCGTGCGTTTTACCTGCTGGTGGCGTCGTCATCCTCCGAGTCGAAACAGGAAGTGGACTCCAGTTCGCTGCTCATGAAAGACGAACAGCTGTCGTACTCTGCAGCTCCGCGGCCCGACGGCCGCGAATGGCCGTTCTGCCTTCCCCCTGGAACACAACGTTAGCATGTTAGCATGTTAGCACATTCTACCTTCCCCCTGGAACACAGACAGCTCTGTTAGCACATTCTACCTTCCCCCTGGAACACAGACAGTTCTGTTAGCACGTTAGCAGGTTAGCACATTCTGCCTTCCCCCTGGAACACAACGTTAGCATGTTAGCATGTTAGCACATTCTACCTTCCCCCTGGAACACAGACAGCTCTGTTAGCACATTCTACCTTCCCCCTGGAACACAGACAGCTCTGTTAGCACGTTAGCAGGTTAGCATGTTCTGCCTTCCCCCTGGAACACAACGTTAGCATGTTGGGACATTCTACCTTCCCCCTGGAACACAGACAGCTCTGTTAGCATGTTCTGCCTTCCCCCTGGAAAAGACAACTCTGTTAGCACGTTAGCACGTTCTGCCTTCCCCCTGGAACACAGACAACTCTATTAGCACGTTAGCACGTTAGCACGTTCTGCCTTCCCCCTGGAACACAGACAACTCTGTTAGCACGTTAGCAGCAGTGTACATAAGTTCTCCTAATGTACTGTTCACACACCTTCGATTAATCACAGGGTTAGCATTTAGCTTAGCATTATTTGTAGCATCAGCGTACCGTGGTCATTGTGTTTCCGTCGAGGTCTCTCTCTGTCTCTCTCTCTCCTCTGTGACATCATGGAGCCGCTCTCTGTGTCGTTGTCCAGAGTGTCTCTGCCACTCGCAGCCTTCGCACTGACGCGCGCACACACACACACACACACACACACACGCACGCACGCACGCACGCACGCACGCACGCACGCACGCACGCACGCACGCACGCACGCACGCACGCACGCACGCACGCACGCACACATACAGTAATTGTAAGCCTTACTGTAAGCAAGCCTTATAGTTAGGTAAAGTTAGCTTAAGTTGTAGCAAATCTGCAAAAAAAATGCTTACCACTAGACACCTTTATGAACACATCTTAACCTTACTTGTAGATAGTAGCAGACACTTGAATAAGAAAAAAAATCACACACACACACACACACACACACACACACACACACACACACACACAGTACTGACTGGTATGATGGGGGTCTTGAGTCTCCGATGCCGCCCGTCCTCTCCAGCGGGGTCATCAGGGTCAGCGGGGGGGCGGGGTCGATGCTGTCCACCACCGAGCCACTGTCTGAGTGGACCGAGTCTCCTGACACCAGCTGTGGACGCACAGCACAGCAGGGGTTAAGGACGCAGTACAGCATAGCAGGGGTTAATGACGCAGTACAGCATAGCAGGGGTTAATGACACAGTACAGCATATCAGGGGTTAATGATATAAACCCTATAGAGCACCAAAGTCTGACGTCAATATTCACATATCCACAGGTTCGTGTACTTTTTATTTGCATTGTAATCCCCATAGGAGGATTTTAGATCGCCTCATATAAGAATTGTGTTTGAAAATTAAACATGTAATCCAGGCCGTTTCACTCATATGGATATGAAAAACGCTAATGTTACTGCTACTGAATTAGTTACATTTTCGCTAGAAGCAGACTGTATCATATATGAGTGACTGACTGTTGCAAACGATACAGACACCTCCCTGACAATATAACGACACAGAGACACCTCCCTGACAATATAACGATACAGAGACACCTCCCTGACAATATAACGATACAGAGACACCTCCCTGACAATATAACGACACAGAGACACCTCCCTGACAATATAACGATACAGAGACACCTCCCTGACAATATAACGATACAGAGACACCTCCCTGACAATATAACGATACAGAGACACCTCCCTGACAATATAACGACACAGAGACACCTCCCTGACAATATAACGATACAGAGACACCTCCCTGACAATATAACGATACAGAGACACCTCCCTGACAATATAACGATACAGAGACACCTCCCTGACAATATAACGATACAGACGCCTCCCTGACAATATAACAATACAGAGACACCTCCCTGACAATATAACGATACAGAGACACCTCCCTGACAATATAACAATACAGAGACACCTCCCTGACAATATAACGATACAGAGACACCTCCCTGACAATATAACGATACAGAGACACCTCCCTGACAATATAAAGATACAGAGACACCTCCCTGACAATATAACGATACAGAGACACCTCCCTGACAATATAACAATACAGAGACACCTCCCTGACAATATAACGATACAGAGACACCTCCCTGACAATATAACGATACAGAGACACCTCCCTGACAATATAACAATACAGAGACACCTCCCTGGCAATATAACGATACAGAGACACCTCCCTGACAATATAACAATACAGAGACACCTCCCTGACAATATAACGATACAGAGACACCTCCCTGGCAAAGTAATGATACAGAGACACCTCCCTGACAATATAACGATACAGAGACACCTCCCTGACAATATAACGACACAGAGACACCTCCCTGACAATATAACGACACAGAGACACCTCCCTGACAATATAACGATACAGAGACACCTCCCTGACAATATAACGACACAGAGACACCTCCCTGACAATATAACGATACAGAGACACCTCCCTGACAATATAACGACTCAGAGACACCTCCCTGACAATATAACGACACAGAGACACCTCCCTGACAATATAACGATACAGAGACACCTCCCTGACAATATAACGAACCAGAGACACCTCCCTGACAATATAACGATACAGAGACACCTCCCTGACAATATAACGATACAGAGACGCCTCCCTGACAATATAACGATACAGAGACACCTCCCTGACAATATAACGATACAGAGACACCTCCCTGACAATATAACGATACAGAGACACCTCCCCGACAATATAACGATACAGAGACACCTCCCCGACAATATAACGACACAGAGACACCTCCCCGACAATATAACGACACAGAGACGCCTCCCTGACAATATAACGATACAGAGACACCTCCCTGACAATATAACAATACAGAGACGCCTCCCTGACAATATAACGACACAGAGACACCTCCCTGACAATATAACGATACAGAGACACCTCCCTGACAATATAACGACACAGAGACACCTCCCCGACAATATAACGATACAGAGACACCTCCCTGACAATATAACAATACAGAGACACCTCCCTGACAATATAACGATACAGAGACACCTCCCTGACAATATAACAATACAGAGACACCTCCCTGACAATAACGCAGAGACAGCTTGTTTATTTTTGGACCACAATGCTTATATGAAACAATTTTAAGATGAGCCCATGTTATTGTCCAGAGAAATGGGGAAACGAAGGGATGAGCGAGTGACGCTATAACCCTGACATCCAGCATGTAGTCATTTATCAGACGCTCGTAATCCAGAGTGATTTACAGTAAGCAGAACAACATGGTGATACATCACATACAGAACAATAGAACAACACATGGTGATACATCACATACAGAACCATAGAACAACACATGGTGATACATCACATACAGAACAATAGAACAACATGGTGATGCATCACATACAGAACAATAGAACAACACATGGTGATACATCACATACAGAACAATAGAACAACACATGGTGATACATCACATACAGAACAATAGAACAACACATGGTGATACATCACATACAGAACAATAGAACAACACATGGTGATACATCACATACAGAACAATAGAACAACACATGGTGATACATCACATACAGAACAATAGAACAACACATGGTGATACATCACATACAGAACAATAGAACAACATGGTGATACATCACATACAGAACAATAGAACAACATGGTGATACATCACATACATCACAATAGAACAACACACGGTGATACATCACATACAGAACAATAGAACAACACATGGTGATACATCACATACAGAACAATAGAACAACATGGTGATACACACAATAGAACAACATGGTGATACATCACATACAGAACAATAGAACAACATGGTGATACATCACATACAGAACAATAGAACAACACATGGTGATACATCACATACAGAACAATAGAACAACATGGTGATACATCACATACAGAACAATAGAACAACATGGTGATACATCACATACAGAACAATAGAACAACACATGGTGATACATCACATACAGAACAATAGAACACCAAATGGTGATACATCACATACAGAACAATAGAACAACACATGGTGATACATCACATACAGAACAATAGAACAACACATGGTGATACATCACATACAGAACAATAGAACAACACATGGTGATACATCACATACAGAACAATAGAACAACACATGGTGATACATCACATACAGAACAATAGAACACATGGTGATACATCACATACAGAACAATAGAACAACACATGGTGATACATCACATACAGAACAATAGAACAACATGGTGATACATCACATACAGAACAATAGAACAACACATGGTGATACATCACCTACAGAACAATAGAACACATGGTGATACATCACATACAGAACAATAGAACAACACATGGTGATACATCACCTACAGAACAATAGAACAACACATGGTGATACATCACATACAGAACAATAGAACAACACATGGTGATACATCACATACAGAACAATAGAACACATGGTGATACATCACATACAGAACAATAGAACAACACATGGTGATACATCACATACAGAACAATAGAACAACATGGTGATACATCACATACAGAACCATAGAACAACACATGGTGATACATCACATACAGAACAATAGAACAACACATGGTGATACATCACATACAGAACAATAGAACACATGGTGATACATCACATACAGAACAATAGAACAACACATGGTGATACATCACATACAGAACCATAGAACAACACATGGTGATACATCACATACAGAACCATAGAACAACACATGGTGATACATCACATACAGAACAATAGAACAACACATGGTGATACATCACATACAGAACAATAGAACACATGGTGATACATCACATACAGAACAATAGAACAACACATGGTGATACATCACATACAGAACAATAGAACAACACATGGTGATACATCACATACAGAACCATAGAACAACACATGGTGATACATCACATACAGAACAATAGAACAACACATGGTGGTACATCACATACAGAACAATAGAACAACACATGGTGATACATCACATACAGAACCATAGAACAACACATGGTGATACATCACATACAGAACAATAGAACAACACATGGTGATACATCACATACAGAACAATAGAACAACACATGGTGGTACATCAC